>NC_091997.1:66613000-66735466 GCF_044704955.1 Pristiophorus japonicus
TTTTTCTAAGCAATAAACCCAGGGGGCAAGTTTAACCAAAGCCGCCCGTGGGGAATCTGTCGGGATTGGGGACAGCACTGGTTATGTAGCCCGTTGGATTCTGCTCCCTATTGTTCAGCCCCATCGCTGGGCTCCCCCCACCCAGAGAGTTCGGTTACAATGACCCCCCCCCCACTGTGGGGGTGTGGTCGTTCCCAACCACACCCCCACCACTCCAATCCCCCCACCCTCACCCCAACTCCCCCAACTCACCCCCGACCCTCCGACATTTCCAACCTCACCACCCTCACCCCCCCAACTCCCCCCACCCTCATCCCCCAACTCCCCCCACCCTCACCCCAACTCCTCCCGACCCTCACCCCCTACCCTCGCCCCAACTCCCCCCACCCTCGCCACCCTCAACCCCCAACTCCCCCCAATCCCCCTTCCTCGCCACCCCAATCACCCCACCATCACCCCCAGATGCCCCACCCCTCACCCCCAACTCCCCCCCCCCAGTCCAACCACCCCACCCCAACTCCCCCCACCCCACCCTCACTCCAACTCCTGCCACCTTCACATCACCATATTTGTGCATGGCATTCATTTCAGCATGTCTGCATATCTGGATGTGCATGTATGCGTTGGTACGGGTATGTATGTGTCTGCGAGTATTTGTGCATTTATATATGTATGCCTGCATATGTATGTTTATAATTGTGTGTATGCGTGTTTATATATGTATAAGCATGTGTATGCGTGTTTGTATATGTGTGAGCATGTGCATGTGTGTTTATATATGTAGGAGCGTGTGTATATGTGTTTATATATGTAGGAGCGTGTGTATACGTGTTTATATATGTAGGAGTGTGTATATGCGTGTTTATATATGTAGGAGCGTGTATATGCATGTTTATATATGTAGGAGTGTGTGTATGTGTGTTTATATATGTAGGAATGTGTGAACATGTGTTTATATATGTATGAGCGTGTGTATGCGTGTTTATATATGTTTGTGTATGCGTGTTTATACATGTATGAGCGTGTGTATGTGTGTTTATATGTTTGTGTGTGTATGCGTGTTTATACATGTATGAGTGTGTGTATGCATGTTTATATATGTAGGAGTGTGTGTATGCGTGTTTATATATGTATGAGCCTGTGTATGTGTGTTTATATGTTTGTGTGTGTATGCGTGTTTATATATGTATGAGTGTGTGTATGCGTGTTTATATATGTAGGAGTGTGTGTATGCATGTTTATATATGTATGAGCCTGTGTATGTGTGTTTATATGTTTGTGTGTGTATGCGTGTTTATATATGTATGAGTGTGTGTATGCGTGTTTATATATGTAGGAATGTCTCTCTCTGTGGAGAGAGTTCTGTTGTATTGATTCCCAGAAGTCCTTGGTATTCCTCCACTGTATCTCAGATCTCTTTAATCTCTCTCAGCAACAGCATCTTCGGAGCTGACTGTATGAGATGTGCCTGCACAAACATTAACGGGAGCTGTCATCAGCGAAGCTGCTGTCTAGACACCCACTCTGCTGGACCTCGGTTTCTGAGTTCAATTAGAGGCTGTGCTTCTGAGCGTTGATGTTGCATGTGATCTGATGTGTGCAGCTCACTAACCTCTGCATCCAATTCACATCCAGCTGCTCTCACGGGATCTCGGAAATATGTGCTACATTTAAACACACGGATAAATTCTCAGACACACACCAGGGCCTACTGCTTCCCATTTTGTAAAGTATATTTTGGTTAGTTCCCAAATGGTACAGTGTGTAAATACATCAGCTAATGTAGTAAAACTCCCTCTACACTGTCCCATCATACTCCCAGGGCAGGTACAGCACAGAGTTAGATACAGAGTAAAGCTCCCTCTACACTGTCCCATCAAACACTCCCAGGGCAGGTACAGCACGGGGTTAGATACAGAGTAAAGCTCCCTCTACACTGTCCCATCAAACACTCCCAGGGCAGGTACAGCACGGGGTTAGATACAGAGTAAAGTTCCCTCTACACTGTCCCATCAAACACTCCCAGGGCAGGTACAGCACAGGGTTAGATACAGAGTAAAGCTCCCTCTACACTGTCCCATCAAACACTCCCAGGGCAGGTACAGGGGGTTAGATACAGAGTAAAGCTCCCTCTACACTGTCCCATCAAACACTCCCAGGGCAGGTACAGGGGGTTAGATACAGAGTAAAGCTCCCTCTACACTGTCCCATCAAACACTCCCAGGGCAGGTACAGCACGGGGTTAGATACAGAGTAAAGTTCCCTCTACACTGTCCCATCAAACACTCCCAGGGCAGGTACACGGGGTTAGATACAGAGTAAAGCTCCCTTCCATCACACTGACTCTCTGACAAAAGACAGAGAAGCTTCCACCGCAATACTCGAATATCGTGCTCGATCTCAGTGTCCAAAATGATAAAGGCTAATTTTAAAAGCATTGGATGTTTCTGAATAATGATAATAAAAGACTCCATATCTTTACATTTGGTCAGCCGTGGCTCAGTTGGTAGCACACTCGCCTCAGAGTCAGAAGGTCGTGGGTTCAAGCCCCACTCCAGGGACTTGAGCACAGAATCTAGGCTGGCACTCCCAGTGCAGTACTGAGGGAGTTCCGCACTGTCGGAGGGGCAGTACTGAGGGAGCGCCGCACTGTCGGAGGGGCAGTACTGAGGGAGTGCAGCACTGTCGGAGGGGCAGTACTGAGGGAGCGCCACACTATCAGGGGGGCAGTACTGAGGGAGCGCCGCACTGTCGGAGGGGCAGTACTGAGGGAGCGCCGCACTGTCGGAGGGGCAGTACTGAGGGAGTGCAGCACTGTCGGAGGGGCAGTACTGAGGGAGCGCCACACTATCAGGGGGGCAGTACTGAGGGAGCGCCGCACTGTTGGAGGGGCAATGCTGAGGGAGCGCCGCACTGTCGGAGGGGCAGTATTGAGGGAGCACCACATTGTCGGAGGGGCAGTACTGAGGAAGCGCCGCACTGTTGGAGGGGCAATGCTGAGGGAGCGCCGCACTGTCGGAGGGGCAGTATTGAGGGAGCACCACATTGTCGGAGGGGCAGTACTGAGGAAGCGCCGCACTGTTGGAGGGGCAATGCTGAGGGAGCACCGCACTGTCAGAGGGGCAGTGCTGAGGGAGCACCACACTGTCGGAGGGGTAGTACTGAGGGAGTGCCGCACTGTCGGAGGTGTCATCTGTCGGATGAGACATTAAACCAAGGACCCATCTGCTCTCTCGGGGGACGTAAAAGATCCCACAGCACTATTTCGAAGAAGAGCAGGGGAGTTATCCCTGATGTAGTGGGGGCCTATATTTATCCCTCAATCAACTAACAAAAACAGATGATCTGGGTCATTATCACATTGCTGTGTGTGGGAGCTTGCTGTGCGCAAATTGGCTGCCACATTTCCTACATTAAAACAGAGACTACACTTCAAAAAGTATTTCATTGGCTGTAAAGTGCTTTGGGACATCTGGTGGTCATGAAAGGCGCCATATAAATGCAAGTCTTTCTTTTTTCTTTTTAGCTGTGCTCAACTCACTCAGTAAAGTGTGAACTTGTAGTCAGTGTCACAGAGTACAGCGCACCACTCTGGTTACAGGATGGTGGTAGTTTTGTGTCTGTAAAGCCCCAAGCCGCTCAGCGTTGAGCGTCGAGGGGTCAGTCTCACACAATCAGCGAAAGTGTGCCGGAACTCAGCGTGTCTGTGGGACTGTAACTGTGGGACTGAGATGCAGCACCATTAGAGACACGGGGGCCTGAAACTAAAAGATAAAGCAGGCAGGCGGATAGACGCAAGGGCTCCCATATTGATTTTCTGCCACTCACTGCCAATTGATCTGTAAATACAATGGAGGATTCTGGGGACAAATTGTGCAATAAAACATCACTGTAAACAAACTTTCAATCAACTCATCGCCCTCACTCAATACACTGCAAAAACATCACTGGTAGGCTCTGAAATAAAAACAGAACCTGGTGGAAATACTCAGCGGATCGGGCAGCATCAGTGGAGAGTGAAACAGAGTTAATGTTTCGGGTCGATGACCCTTCGTCAGAACTGGAAAAGTTCGAGGTATAACAGATTATTAAGCAGGTGCAGGGGGCAGGGAAAGGGGGAGGGGAGGTAAGAACAAAAGGGAAGGTCTGTGATAAGGTGGAAGGCAGGAGAGATTTGAGAGACAGAAGGGATGATGGGCCGAATTGCGATGGTAATGGGACAAGTTGGGAAACAACAAGTCTAGGTAGGGTGTGAATGGCAGAATGATCACCAGCTGTCCTGGGAAACCGAGAAACAAAAGGGGGAGGTTTGTAAAAACAAAATTGAGGAAAGGGAACAAAATGGGGCAGAGGTCATGGTCTGAAATTGTTGGACTCGATGTTGAGTCCAGAAGGCTGTAACGTGCCTAAACGAAAGATGAGATGCTGTTCCTCGAGCTTGCGATGAGCTTCATTGGAACAGAAAGCTGAGGACGGAGAGGTCAGAGTGGGAGTGGAGTGGAGAATTAAAGTGACAGGCGACCAGAAGCTTGGAGTCACCCTCGTGGACTGAACGGAGGTGCTTTCACTGGTAGGGCCTGTTTTCAAATCCCTCCATGGCCGCGCCCCTCCCTATCGCTGTAATCTCCTCCAGCCCTACAACCCCCCGAGATGTCTGCTCTCCTCTAATTCTGCCCTCCTGAGCATCCCTGATTATAATCGCTCCACCATCGGTGGCCGCGCCGTCTGTTGCCTGGGCCCCAAGCTCAGTTATAAATGCTGTCCTCAAGTTGATGTCACCGGTTTGTGCCATTTATATTTCAGAAGCTTCCCCCGTACCCCAAACGTTTTGCGATGCAGGGAACATAAAAACTGACTGCAAAAGCTTCTATAGATATGTGAAGAGAAAAAGATTCGTGAAGACTAATGTAGGTCCCTTGCAGTCAGAATCAGGTGAATTCATAATGAGAAACAAGGAAATGGCAGACCAATTGAACAAATACTTTGGTTCTGTCTTCAAGGAAGACACAAATAACCTCCCGAAAATACTAGGGGACCGAGGGTCTAGCGAGAAGGGGGAACTGAGGGAAATCCTTATCAGTCAGGAAATGGTGTTAGGGAAATTGAAGGGACTGAAGGCCAATAAATCCCCAGGGCCTGATAGTCTGCATCTCAGAGTACTTAAGGAAGTGGCCCTAGAAATAGTAGATGCATTGATGGTCATTTTCCAACATTCCATGGACTCTGGATCAGTTCCTATGGATTGGAGGGTAGCTAATGTAACCCCACTTTTTAAAAAAGGAGGGAGAGAGAAAACAGGTAATTATAGACTGGTTAGCCTGACATCAGTGGTGGGGAAAATGCTGGAATCAATTATTAAGGATGAAATAGCAGCGCATTGGAAAGCAGTGACAGGATCGGTCCAAGTCAGCATGGATTTATGAAAGGGAAATCATGCTTGACAAATCTTCTGGAATTTTTTGAGGATGTAATTAGTAGAGTGGATAAGGGAGAACCAGTGGATGTGGTGTATTTGGACTTTCAAAAGGCTTTTGACAAGAGATTAGTGTGCAAAATTAATGCACATGGTATTGGGGGTAATATATTGACGTGAATAGAGAACTGGTTGGCAGACAGGAGGCAAAGAGTGGGAATAAACGGATCCTTTTCAGGATGGCAGGCAGTGACTAGTGGGGTGCCGCAGGGCTCAGTGCTGGGACCCCAGCTATTTACAATATACATTAATGATTTAGATGAAGGAATTGAATGTAATATCTCCAAGTTTGCAGATGACACTAAGCTGGGTGGCAGTGTGAGCTGTGAGGAGGATGCTAGGAGGCTGTAGGGTGACTTGGACAGGTTAGGTGAGTAGGCAAATGCATGGCAGATGCAATATAATGTGGATAAATGTGAGGTTATCCACTTTGATGGCAAAAACACGAAAGCAGATTATCTGAATGGTGACAGATTAGTAAAAGGGGAGGTGCAACGAGACCCGGTGTCATGGTACATCAGTCATTGAAAGTTGGCATGCAGGTACAGCAGGCGGTGAAGAAGGAAAATGGCATGTTGGCCTTCATAGCGAGAGGATTTGAGTATAGGAGCAGGGAGGTCTTGCTGCAGTTGTACAGGGCCTTGGTGAGACCACACCTTGAGTATTGTGTGCAGTTTTGGTCTCCTAATCTGAGGAAGGACATTCTTGCTATTGAGGGAGTGCAGCGAAGGTTCACCAGACTGATTCCCAGGATGGCAGGACTGACATATAAAGAAAGACTGGATCGACTAGGCTTATATTCACAGGAATTTAGAAGAATGAGAGGAGATCTCATAGAAGCATATAAAATACTGACGGGACTGGACAGGTTAGATGCAGGAAGAATGTTCCCGATGTTGGGGAAGTCCAGAACCAGGGGTCACAGTCTAAGGATAAAGGGGTAAGCCATTTAGGACCGAGATGAGGAGAAACTTCTTCACTCAGAGAATTGTGAACCTGTGGAATTCTCTACCACAGAAAGTTGGAGACCAGTTAGTTGGATATATTCAAAAGGGAGTTAGATGCGGCCCTTACGGCTAACGGGATCAAGGGATATGGAGAGAAAGCAGGAATGGGGTACTGAGGTTGCATGATCAGCCATGATCACAGTGAATGATGGTGCAGGCTTGAGGGGCCGAATGGCCTACTCCTGCACCTATTTTCTGTGTTTCTATGTTAAAGTGATGCAACAGTTCTTATCATCGCTCCCCAAGGGCTCAGTGTTTTAATGCACTGCTCGCGTGCTACTGAGTCCCACAGACCAGGAAGGTGGCAGTTATAGAAATTTGCAGCACGGACGGAGCCCATTTCAGCCCATCGTGTCCGCTCCGGCCGACAAAGAGCTACCCAGCCTAATCCCACCTTCCAGCTCTCGGTCCGTAGCCCTGTAGGTTACGGTACTTCAAGTGCACATCCAGGTACTTTTTAAATGTGGTGAGAGTTTCTGCCTCTACCACCCTTTCAGGCAGTGAGTTCCAGACCCCCACCGACCTCTGGGTGAAGAAATTTCCCCTCAAATCCCCTCTAAACCTCCTACCAATTACTTTAAATCTATGCCCCCTGGTTAATGACCTCTCTGCTAAGGGAAATAGGTCCTTCCTATCCACTCTATCTAAGCCCCTCATATAATTAATTATACACCTCAATTAAGACTCCCCTCAACCTCCTCTGTTGGCCAATCCAATCTTTCCTCATCGCTAATATTCTCCAGTTAGCTTAGGATGGCTGCAACGCTCTGCGTGTTTGAGTAACACTGCTGACTCTCGCAAGCGGTTTGGAATCAGATGCAAATGTTTCCGATGCCAAACCAGGGGCGTTCGCTCAGAAAGACAAAATGAATTGGACAGAGTATGCAATTGAGCGGAAGAATGGTGGATAAAATTGAATTCAGACAAGTGTATCGTACCGTACATAGGAGGGGGGAAATGGGCCATGTGACAACTTCACGGATAAATAAGAACATAAGAAATAGGAGCAGGAGTAGGCCATACGGCCCATCGAGCCTGCTCCGTCATTCAATACCATCATGGCTAATCTGATCATGGACTCAGCTCCACTTCCCCGTCCGCTCCCCATAACCCCTTATTCGCTTATCGGTTAAGAAACTGTCTTAAATTTATTCAATGTCCCGGCTTCCACAGCTCTCTGAGGCAGCAAATTCCACAGATTCACAACCCTCTGAGAGAAGAAACTTCTCCTCATCTCAATTCTAAATGAGATTTTAGATGGTACTGGATTAGCCAAGGATGAGGCTGGGAGAGATCAAAGGATCATCGATCAACAGGCCCGACCACCGAGAATCAACGATCAGCAAAGTCAATGGAATACTAAAGGGGAGAGCGAGAGAGAGCCAGGATCAAACTGTACAGAGCTCTGTCCATGATCACATTGCTGTTTGTGGGAGCTTGCTGTGCGCAAATTTACTGTTGCATTTCCCACATTACAACAGTGACTACACTCCAAAAATAAATTCATTGGCTGTAAAGCGCTTTGGGACGTCCTGAGGTTGTGAAAGGTGCTATATAAATGCAAGTCTTTCTTTTTTTTTCTCTCTTTTTAATTAGACCCGTACCCCAATGGGGAACGAGTGGGCAGAGGAGCACGGGACCAGTACCCCAATGGGGAACGAATGGGCAGAGGAGCACGGGACCAGTACCCCAATGGGGAACGAATGGGCAGAGGGGCACGGGACCAGTACCCCAATGGGGAACGAATGGGCAGAGGGGCACGGGACCAGTACCCCAATGGGGAACGAGTGGGCAGAGGGGCACGGGACCAGTACCCCAATGGGGAACGAATGGGCAGAGGGGCACGGGACCAGTACCCCAATGGGGAACGAGTGGGCAGAGGGGCACGGGACCAGTACCCCAATGGGGAACGAATGGGCAGAGGGGCACGGGACCAGTACCCCAATGGGGAACGAGTGGGCAGAGGGGGATGGGACCCGTACCCCAATGGGGAACTATTGGGCAGAGGGGCACGGGACCCGTACCCCAATGGGGAACGAGTGGGCAGAGGGGCACGGGACCCGTACCCCAATGGAGAATGAGTGAGCAGAGGGGGATGGGACCAGTACCCCAGCAATGCGTCACTGGGCGGCTGAAAGAAAAGACGCTGATTTATTGAAAGCGGTAGAAAGGTGACATGTTGTGCAGGTCGGATTCCGATAGATGGATTGGCTCTGTGGCAGCTGCCGAGGGCGAGAGTGTTTGCTGATGGTGACATTCTGCAGAGGAACTGATGCAATTTAATAAATGCCAACAATTTGCGAATAATAAGACGACTAGGAAGCAGTCGCAGTTCTTTTCGGCACGCGCACATCTGCTGAGAGAAAATTAGATGTTAGCGAGGTAGCTGTTCAACACCCAGCCGATGACAGTCACCCTCAATGTGATATATTTTTGGTCGAACACTTTAATTAACGGCTGGCTAAACACGCACAGGTGCCTGAGTTTGACGCGTGGAAGACTTGGAGTATTCATTATCTCTCAATATTGCCAACCATTTACAGGAGAGGCTGGTGATTTGTAGATTAATTAGACAGCACTGGAGATTCATGCAACCCCTCACCTAGACGCCTGTTTTATAGAATTGCACTGAGCCTACAGGACAGACACAGACCATTCGGCCCACGGGTCCATGCTGATGTTTATGCTCCACTCGAGCCTCCTCCCACTCTATTTACCTCATCCCACCCTGCCCCCGTCTACCTCGATTACCCCCTCCCCCTTGTGTATGCATCAAGCTGCCCCTTAAATGCCTCAATGTGGCCAGCACTCCATGTTCCACATTATCTAAACTCTGTGTATAGAAATTCCTCCTACATTCTTTATTTAATCTGTCTGTGACTGTTTTATATTTATGCCCCCCCCCTCCTGTTTTGGTCTCCTCTACAAGTGGAAACAGTGTTTTCTTGTCCACCGCATTGAACACCTTCATAAGTTTAGGTTGAGCAGGTTTGGGCCTGTACTCATTGGAGTTTAGATGGTGATCTTATTGAAACGTATAAGATTCTGAGGGGTGCAGAGGGGATGTTTCCCCCTCGTGGGGGAATCTAGAACTAGGGGGCATAGTTTCAGAATAAGGGGTCATAAGAACATAAGAAATAGGAGCAGGAGTAGGCCATACGGCCCCTCGAGCCTCCTCCGCCATTCAATACGAACATGGCTGATCTAATCATGGACTCAGCTCCACTTCCCCGCCCGCTCCCCATAACCCCTTATCCCCTTATTGTTTAATAAACTGGGTCACTCATTTAAAATGGATTTTGAATGATAAGGGAGTTAAGGGTTATGGGGAGAGGGCAGGGAAGTGGAGTTGAGGCCAAGATCAGATCATCCATGATCTTATTGCATAGTGGAGCGGGCTCAAGGGGCCGAATGGCCGACTCCTGCTCCTATTTCTTATGTTAACGATCTCTATTGGTTGTTCTCTTACAGCATTGTGAAGTCATTCATTAACTAGAAGTACATGTTATTTACAGCAAAGAAACAGGCCATTTGACCCAACGGGTCCGTGCCGTGTTTATGCTCCACACTGCCCCCACTCCCACCCCTCTTTGTCTCACCCCATCAGCATATCCCTCTATTCCCTTCTCCCTCATGCATTTAAGAGGAAACCAGATAAGTGCATCTACTCTACTTGCTTCAACCCCTCCCTATGGCAGCGAGTTCCACATTCTCACCACTCTCTGGGTAAAGAAGTTTCTCCTGAATTCCCGACTGGATCTATTAGTGACTGTCTGATATTGATGGCCCCGAGTGCTGGTCAGTTAAAGCTTTAACAGAATCATTTTGCACTGCTACACTCCATGCAACAATGACAATAAACTTGCATTTATAAAGCGTCATTAAAGTATTAAAATGTCCCAAGGTGCTCCACAGGAGCGTAATCACTGTCCCCAATGGATTTTACTCCTTTTTTGCAATGATTCCACTAAGGGACACAGACAGACTGGCCCACAGACCTCTCTCAAGTGTGGATGATGGAGGAGACCAGGACTCGGCGAGGCCCTCCATGTTGAATAGCTTGCCAATGCTTGCTGTCCAGGTTCACACATGTGGAATAGACCCTTGGTGCAGCAGAGAACAGAGCACCAGCAGGGTAACCCGGGGTTAAACCCTCAGTACCAGCAGGGTAACCCGGGGTTAAACCCTCAGTACCAGCAGGGTAACTTGGGGTTAAACCCCCAGCACCTGCAGGGTGGTAGTGCAGGCTCAAAGGGCCGAATGGCCTACTCCTGCACCTATTTTCTATGTTTTTCTGTGTTTAACCCGGGGTACCAGCAGGGTAACCCTCAGCACCAGCAGGGTAACCTGGGGTCAAACCCTCGGCACCAGCAGAGTAACCCTCAGCACCAGCAGGGTAACCCGGGGTCAAACCCTCGGCACCAGCAGGGTAATCCGGGGTTAAACTCCCAGCACCAGGAGGGTAACCCTGAGCACCAGCAGGGTAACCCGGGGTTAAACTCCCAGCACCAGGAGGGTAACCCTGAGCACCAGCAGGGTAACCCGGGGTTAAACCCGCAAAACCAGCAGGGTAACCCGGGATTAAACCCGCAAAACCAGCAGGGTAACCTGGGGTTAAACTCCCAGTACCAGCGGTTTTGGCCAATTGCACACGAAATAGAAGTCTTTCTGGCGTGTAAAAATGCCATTAAGCAACATCTGTACAAATTGTAAAAATATCTCCAGACCCGATCACTGTCCCAGCTGCAGGAGTAAAAACAAAACCAGGGTCGGAGGGGGACGGAACTATTACAGTTCAGGCAAATTGTTTCAACTACTGCATGGCCTCAACGTTCAACATGTCGAGGGGGCAATACGTTTGCCTTTGTCTGATTCTCTCTCTTGTCCCCTCCATCAGATTCTCTCTCTCTCTAATTCTCTCTCTCTTTCTCACCCTCCATAAGATTCTCTCTCTCTCTCATTCTCTCTCTTTCTCTCTGCTTCTCTCCCTCCATCAGATTCTCTCTCTCTCTTGCTCTCTAATTCTCTCTCTGTGTCTCTCCCTCAATCCGATTCTCACTCACTCTCTGATTCTCTCTCTCTCTCTAATTTTCTGTAATTCTCTCTCTCTCAGATTTTCTCCCTTTCTCTCTCACTCTCTAATTCTCTTTCTCACTCTCTCTCTCTCAGATTCTCTCACTCTCTCTCTCTCACTATCTCTCTGATTCTCTCTCTCCCTCTCTCGCTCACTCTCTCTCTGATTCTCTCACTCTCTCTCTCACTATCTCTCTGATTCTCTATCACCCTCTCTCGCTCACTCTCTCTCTGATTCTCTCACTCGCTCTCTGATTCTCTCTCTCCCTCTCTCGCTCACACTCTCTCTGATTCTCTCTCTCCCTCTCTCGCTCACACTCTCTCTGATTCTCTCTCTCCCTCTCTCG
Organism: Pristiophorus japonicus; assembly: GCF_044704955.1. NCBI lineage: Eukaryota > Metazoa > Chordata > Chondrichthyes > Pristiophoridae > Pristiophorus > Pristiophorus japonicus. Next base: position 66,624,901 of record NC_091997.1, read on the forward strand.
CTCACTCTCTCTCTAATTCTCTCCGAATCCTCTATTGCAGGGTTTCTGGACTCCTCGCTCATTGCCAGCTTTTATTGGGACTCTTTCACTGTCTCTCTCGTTTTCATATTTTCCTCCTTACTGTCGGCAACCAGCTGCATTGTGAGGTCCTGTGCATGTGACAGTGACTGGGCTCATTGATGGGATCTGGTGTCACTCTCAGCCTTGCAGCACGAGAGATCTTCCAAACACAGACGGAAACCCAATGCTCTGCGGCCCAATCAATATTTTTAAAAATGGACAGGCTGCTCAAAAATACAGCCGGTTCAGTCAAAACACTGATTTGCAAACCTACAGGCGCGGGAGAGAAATCATCAAAATAAGCGAGCTGTGTTTTCCTGCTGTTCCCGCAAACATCCAGCTGGTCTGTTGGGTAAATCCTGTTCCCTCCCATTTGTGGAAGTTTTTTTGTCCGCAGACATTGTTTTGCAAAGTAGATTTTTGAGGCTTATCTCTGCAGACAAGAGCCAGGCCGAAGGCTGGTGGTAAATGCCACTGCTGGGAACTAATGCCCATTGAAATGCTTTCTATTAGTGTGGAGAGGTTACGATGGCAACTATTTTTGAGATGCAGGTTTGGGACATGTCTTGGGAAGTAAATGAGGCTCTTTTCGGCTGTTCAAATTCAAACTGTTCGTTCAGGGAAATCTCTCGGGCCTTGAATTTCAATCAGGTTGTCGTGCCTAGCAACGCACTCTTCCTGCTTAGCAACGGTAACTAAGGCGGCCTTTCTGTCGCACCATGCCTCCGCAGACAGTGGCGGATGAAAGATGAGGCATCAAGGCCCACCTGACAGGGTCAGGGACGGGGCAGGGATCTCAGGTGAGGACAGTGCGATGCCAGCCTCGGTCGGACAGCACCCCCCTCAACATACTGGGCTGGCACCTGAAGAATGAGAGCGCAGAGTGAGCCCCTGTTGGCAGCATTCCTGAGGGGTGGGGCGGTACTGAGGGAGCGCCGCACTGTCGGAGGGGCAGTGCTGAGGGAGCGCCGCACTGTCGGAGGGGCAGTACTGAGGGAGTGCCGCACTGTCGGAGGGGCAGTACTGAGGGAGTGCCGCACTGTTGGAGGGGCAGTACTGAGGGAGTGCCGCACTGTTGGAGGGGCAGTACTGACGGAGCGCCGCACTGTCGGAGGGGCAGTACTGAGGGAGTGCCGCACTGTCGGAGGGGCAGTACTGAGGGAGTGCCGCACTGTTGGAGGGGCAGTACTGACGGAGCGCCGCACTGTCGGAGGGGCAGTACTGAGGGAGTGCCGCACTGTTGGAGGGGCAGTACTGACGGAGCGCCGCACTGTCGGAGGGGCAGTACTGAGGGAGTGCCGCACTGTCGGAGGGGCAGTACTGAGGGAGTGCCGCACTGTCGGAGGGGCAGTACTGAGGGAGCTTCAGATGAGACATTAAACCAAGACTCCCTCTGCCCTCTCAGATGTATGTAAAGATCCCATGGTACTATTTTGAAGAAGAGCAGGGGGGTTCTCCCTGGTGTCCTGACCAATATTTATCCTTCAACCACCATCACTAAAACAGATTATCTTCTCAAAAGAACATAAGAATTAGGAGCAGGAGTCGGCCATTTGGCCCCTCGAGCCTGCTCCGCCATTCAGTTTCTTCAACCTCAATTCCACTTTCCCGTCCGATCCCCATATCCCTTGATTCTCCAAGAGTCCAAAGATCTATCGATCTCTGTCTTAAATATCTGCACATCGCTGTTTGTGGAATCTTGCTTTGCGCGTTTCCTACATTACAACAATGACTGTATCCCAAAAGTGCTTCGTTCTTTAATTCAACGGAAATAAGAACCCGGAGAGGTTTACTTCGGGCGACTGAATCGGTATCACCCGCTTCATACCATCGCCCAAAGCCTAAGCTATCCCTTGCGCTCCTCTAACTCTGCCCTCCCGAGCATCCCCTGATTATAATCGCTCCACCATCGGTGGCCGTGCCTTCAGCTGCCTGGGCCCCAAGCTCTGGAACTCCCTCCCTAAACCTCTCCGCCTCACTCTCCTCCTTCAAGATGCTCCTTAAAACCGACCAAGCGTTTGGTCACCTGCCGTAATGCTGCTCAGCGACAACCTTTTTATCTCATAATACTCCTTCAGCACCTTGGGACGTTTCACTACGTTAAAGGTGTTATATAAATATAAAGTTGTTGTTGCTTTGTTGGGAGGGAGGGAAGGAAAGGGGAGGGGGGGGGAATTGTAAAAGGGTGAGGCGGAAAATATTTCAATCAGTATTCAAAAAAACCTTGCCAAAACTAAGCAACATTATCGAACCCAATAAAACCCAGTAACTGGAGGATTCTGCCCACATATCCACCAGAGCCCCAAACCACCAGCCTGTCACCCAGACCTTGTACAAGCGCAGTGACGGGGTGGGAGGGGGAAGGACAGTGTTGATGCACAGATATTAGACTGTTGGGAGAGCGAGCTGGCTAATGAACCCACAGGGGGCCAGCACACTGTCGATTTGACTGTCTCACCGCACGCAGTTGGGGCAATTAAGGACAAGACTGATGACAAGGTTTCTTGCTTAACATTAATTCGTTTTAATTCTGTAAATTTCACACAATTTTTACAGGCTATAGAGACAAGGCTTGAAATGAGACAGACTGTGGGGTTCAACTGCATGTAAAGGAGAGATTATCAACTAGTGGGAAGGATTGGGGGGAGGGGGAAGGGGAGAGGGAGGAAGGGGAGAGGGGGAGGATTGAAGAGGGGAGGATGGGAGAGGGGAGGAGGGATAAAGGGAGAGGGGAGAGGAGGGAAGGGGGAAAGGGTGAGGGAGGAAGGGGAGAGGGGAGAGGGGAGGATGGGAGAGGGGGATGGGAGAGGGGGAAGGGGGGGGGGTGGGAGAAGGGGAGTCGGGATGTCAGTCACTCTCTCCATGATCAATATTGTGACATCGCTGTCAAAATATTTGACTTGATTTTAATTTGATGAACAAAGCACATCTACATGCAAATGTATGGGAATTCGCCAGGTTCTGTCTCTCTCTCTCTCTGTCGCGCGAGTGTCTCTGTAATTTTAGCTGATTTGCAAAGCCGACTGCAATCTGCGAGCGGTTTGATAATTTTTAAATCCAAGGCTGTTGTGGGGCATTTAATTTTTTTTTGCAGCCAATTACAGGTTGGGGCCCAGCAGCTGCCATGTGTTTCCATGGAAACTGTGTGTCTTCCTGCATCCACTGGGGTAGAGTGAGGCTTTCCTTGGGAGTAGGCCCGAAGCTGACAGGTAGATTGATTCTGGCAAAGAAACCGCTTCATGTTTCGTTTGCTTTTTTGGCCGATATTATTGCACCTCGGCTGTTGGCAGATTCCTGTCACGTCAACATTTTAAAGCACAGAGTTTTAACCCGGGCATTGCCACATCTGTCAATCCTGCAATCCCACTCGAACAGCAAGTCGAACTTCAAAGTTCTGAAGCTCCCTCAGTGGGTTTCTATTGGATAGAATTGCCAAGCGTTTGCGGCACTGAGGCAAACAGGCTACAATTGGTCACAACAAGCCTGACTGAGGCCTGGTGTGTGGGGGGATAATCAGCCAGGGTTCCTGCTCCTGACACCACGCCACCCTCCAAAGAATTTTCAACCGAAATCAAAATAGAACTGTCAATTAGGATGTTTCCATGTCAACTAAGGATGCCCATGATGTGATGTAATGGACTGCTTTTACTCCTGCAGTGCTCCCCTGTTCCCCTGAAAACACCAACTCTTGCTGGGGTACTGATCGCCCTTATATCTCACTCTTTCTCATTAGTCTTACACAATATTTACAGCTCAGAAACAGGCTATTCGGCCCAACTGATCCGTGCCTGTGCTTAGGCTCCACATGTGTCTCATCCCACCCCTCCTCACCTCACCCTATCAACAGATCCTGGCTAATATTTATCCCTCAAACAACATAACAAAAACAGATTATCTGGTCATTATCACTCACGCACCCCTCCCCTACACTCACACCCCCTCCCCCCACACTCACACCCCCCCCCACTCACACCCCCCCACCACACTCACCCCCCCCCACACTCATGTACCCTTCCCCCACACTCACACCCCTCTCCCCCACACTCACATACCCCTCCCCATACTCACGCACCCCTTCCTTATATCCCTCCCCACACTCACACCCCTCCCCCACACTCACACTCACGCACCCCTCCCCTACACTCACACATGTCCGCTCACACTCTTGCTCATAAACAAAAGGAATTTGATCTGATTCCAGTATTGTAATATAGGCCAACTGTGAGTATGCTCACAGGTTTGTAGAGCTGTTGAAACAAAAAGAGTTGTAGAGCTGTTGAACATCCGAGCCAGGGTGTCCCTGGAGATGGAGCACGCGGTGTCCACTGGTACACTCGCGGCCTTCCGTGAGAGGTGGGCGCCGGAGGGACTGGAGTGCATCATCATCCCCGGCAATCAAATTTTAATTTGATTTTATATGTTTTAAAGTTTAATTTGTTTTATTGTCGGGTTTTAGTGTCCCTCTCCAATTTTAGCCAGGGGGCTCGTGTATAATTTGTGCTTTTAGTACACTCCCCCCAAAAAAGGGGCACTTGTAAACTGTTTGGAGTGTCCCCCCCTTTTAATAAGGGGGCACTTGATTTAATGTTTATTGTTCTCTCTCAAAATAGTTGTGGAGCTGTTGCATTGTGAGTGGCTTAGCCAGTCACGTGATGTTCACAAGACTCAATAAAACCCCAGCCAGTTGGGGGATCCACGATGGGTCAGGGGGGTGTGAGCCTGGTGGATGAACTGGTAATGTGCCGTGTGATTGTTAAACCTTTGCTAATAAACCAACTCGTTCTTAATAGCAATGTGTTGCTATGAATTGTTAACCAAAGAACCCATGAAGCAGGGACGTTACAAGTATCACTAACTGTGCACAATCAGCAGATAGGGGTTGACCCAGTTTCAATCTATTCTCGGTAGGACTGGAACATTGGTTAGTTGCGAGGCAGTTAAATCTAGGCCAACAGAACCGGTCCCTCTGCTAATTCTGCTCCTATTTTCTCTCTTCGTTAATTACTGCTCAATTTCGAGACTCTCGCTGACGAAACTCCACAATTCGAAGGGTGCTGTGTGCGTTAAAATGTGGGACACTTTGGAGAATGCGCCCCGTGGGGTGGTCCTGAGTCACACAGAGCAGGAGGGTCACAGAGTCCAATCCACGCTCTGTGCTGAGGCATTAAATTAGCCTCTTTGTTCGTTTTCTAGGGACATCGCTCCACCATCGATGGCCATGTCTTCAGTTGCATAGGCCCCAAGCCCTGGAACTCCCTCCCTCAAACTCTCCACCCCTCTCTCCTCCTTTAAGACGTTGCTTAAAACCAACCTCTTTGATTCAGCTGTTCGTCACCTGCCCTAATATCTCCTTATAGTGCTCGGTTTCAAATATTGTCTGATAATCGCTCCTGGGAAGCACCTTGGAATGTTTTACTATGTTAAAGGCGCTATATAAATGCAAGTTGTTAGAGGGAAAATTAGCCAAGATTCCTGCTCCTGGTCCATGCCCAGTGGCCTCTGCCAGAAACTAAAAAAAAAGACTTGCATTTCTTTTGCCCCTTTCAAAAATTCTCGGGACGTCCCAAAGCACTTTACAGCCTTTTTGAAGTGTAGTCACTGTTGTAATGTGGGAAACGTGGCAGCCAATTTGCGCACAGCAAGCTCCCACAAACAGCAATGTGATAATGACCCAGATAATTGTTTTTTAGTGATGTTGGTTGAAGGATAAATATGTCCAGGACATTGGGGAGAACTCCCCTGCTCTTCTTCGAAATAGTTGTCATGGGATCTTTTACGTCCACCTGAGAGAGCCGAAGGGGCCTCGGTTTAACGTCTCAAATGAAAAATGGTACCTGACAGTGCAGTAATGATCAGCCATGATCATATTAAATGGTGGTGCAGGCTCGAAGGGCCGAATGGCCTACTCCTGCACCTATTTTCTATGTTTCCATGTTTCTATTCCCTTAGTACAGACCCTCCAACAGTGCAGCAGAGTACTGCCCCTCTGACAATACAGCACTCCCTCAGGACTGCCCCTCCAACAGTGCGGCGCTCTCTCAGCACTGCCCCTTTGACAATACAGCACTCCCTCAGCACTGCCCCTCCGACAGTGCGGCGCTCCCTCAGCACTGCCCCTCCGACAGTGCGGCGCTCCCTCAGCACTGCCCCTCCGACAGTGCGGCACTCCCTCAGCACTGCCCCTCCGACAGCGCAGCGCTCCCTCAGCACTGCCCCTCCGACAGTGCGGCGCTCCCTCAGCACTGCCCCTCCGACAGTGCGGCGCTCCCTCAGCACTGCCCCTCCGACAGTGCGGCGCTCCCTCAGCACTGCCCCTCCCACAGTGCAGCGCTCCCTCAGCACTGCCCCTCCGACAGTGCGGCACTCCCTCAGCACTGCCCCTCCGACAGTGCGGCGCTCCCTCAGCACTGCCCCTCCGACAGTGCGGCACTCCCTCAGCACTGCCACTCCCACAGTGCGGCGCTCCCTCAGCACTGCCCCTCCGACAGTGCGGCGCTCCCTCAGCACTGCCACTCCCACAGTGCAGCGCTCCCTCGGCACTGCCCCTCCGACAGTGCGGCGCTCCCTCAGCACTGCCACTCCCACAGTGCGGCGCTCCCTCAGCACTGCCCCTCCGACAGTGCGGCGCTCCCTCAGCACTGCCACTCCCACAGTGCAGCGCTCCCTCGGCACTGCAATGTCGGAGCGTCAGCCTGGATTGTGTGCTCAAGTCTCTGGACAAGCTGCGCACGTGTGAAACTTGGGCGAGATCAGACTCTGCTGCGGACCCCAAGACTTACCCCAACGATGCTCGTTCATGAATGGCGATTTGGACGAGGCGCCAGATGACAATCTCCACCCTCGGAAGCAAAAGACTGTCCCCATATGTTTTGCAACCACAAGGTTCCAGCACAGCGAGAATGGAGACAGCAGCCTCTTTGCATCCAGCAGTGGATTAATTTTCAGTCTAAAAATACTTGGGATTACGGGGCTATTTTGCAAATATTTTTACAGCACGATCATTTTCCAGATTCTGGTCCTGGCGCAATGCTATTTAACCCCTTGTACACGACGCATTCTCTTTGAATTATTGTTTCTTTCTCTCCCTGTTTCTCATTCCTCCTCTCCTGAAGCCACTTACACGTGAGCTCCATGGATTCTGCGTCTACCTGGTCCCACGACTGAGTGACTATGCATCCTCAGTGAGCCTACGGCACTGGGAGGTTGGGGGAGGAAGGGATTTTAACCTGGGGGGAAGGGTTATATCGGCAATGATTCGAGTGTGTCAGGAAGCCGGCTCCAACCCGCCAACTTCCAAGTTTTAACGGAGGCGGGACAAGTGGCGGGCAGCCAATCCGCCCACAGGAGGCGGGGTTGGCATTTTAAATATGTTAATGAGGCAGGTTTAACCCAGGCCTCAGGAAACCCGGCTGCTGAAACGAGGTGGAGACACCTTCAGGGAGAAGGGGAGTTCCTTTACTGCCATGGCTCAGTGGGCAGGACTCTCTCTCTCGCCTCTGAGTCAGAAGGTTGTGGGTTCAAGTCCCACTCCAGGGACTTGAGCACAAAAGTCTCGGCTGACACTCCCAGTGCAGTGCTGAGGGAGTGCCGCACTGTCGGAGGTGCCGTCTTTCGAATGAGACGTTAAATTGAGGCCACTTCTGCTCTCTCAGGTGGACGTAAAAGATCCCAAAGAAGAGCAGGGGAGTTCTCCCCGGTGTCCCGGGGCCAATATTTATCCCTCAACCAACATCACTAAAACAGATTATTGGGTCATTATCACATTGCTGTGTGTGGGAGCTTGCTGTGCGCAAGTTGGCTGCTGCGTTTCCCACATTACAACAATGACTACACTCTAAAAGTACTTCATTGGCTGTAAAGCACTTTGAGATGGCCGGTGGTCATGAAGGGCGCTATAGAAATGCAAGTCTTTCTTTCCTCCCTGGCATGGCGTGCTCCAGTGTGCTCCCCACCCAACGGGAATGGCAGCCTGTCGATCAGGCTGTCGGGGCCTGAAGACGGACGTTATACAGCTAAAACTCCACAGTGTGAGGCGAAATGCTCCCGTCCTAAACTCCGCCCTCCACCCTCCTCCCGCCTACGCAGCCCGCCCCGGTTACTATCCAGGCCAGTGTTCCAGCTCTTTGACTGTGGAGGTTGCCACTGGCATGGCTGATCCTGTCCTCAGCCGCTGGCCACTCGCTTCCCGTCAGGGGCCACATGGCCAGCTGGGCGGTTCGGTTACTGCCGGCAAAGGCCCCGAGGCCAATGTTCGTGCCCAACTGTCGGCCTGATGAGGCCTGGGTCTTGCCTGCTCTGTGTGGGCCTGTGTCAGAACATAAGAACCAGGAGCACGAGTCAGCCCTACGGCCCCTCGAGCCTACTCTGCCATTCAATAAGATCATGGCTGAACTTTGACCTCAACTCCACTTTCCTGCCCAATCCCCAAATCCCTCGATTCCCCTCGAGTCCAAAAATCTAGCGATCTCTGCCTTGAATATATTCAGAGACTGAGCCTCCACAGCCCTCTGGGGCAGAGAATTCCAAAGATTCACCACCCTCTGAGTGAAGAAATTTCTCATCTCAGTCCTAAATGGCCGACCCCTTATCCTGAGACTGTGACCCCTGGTTCTAGACTCCCCAGCCCGGGGGAAACATCCTCCCTGCATCTACCCTGTCAAGCCCCCTCAGAATCTTAGGTTTCAATGAGATCACCTCTCATTCTTCTAAACTCCAGAGACTATAGGCCCAGTCTACTCAATCTCTCCTCATAGGACAACCCTCTCACCACAGGGATCAATTTTGTTTCATATTTGGCATTAGAGTGAGCAGTTGAATTACCAAGGGAAGGAGTGCTTCTTTATCTCTATTGAGGCCCTAAGGAGGATCTTGACTCAATATAAACACTCACGCCGGTTCCTTATTAATACGCAGGTGCGGTGAGATAATGTACGCTCGCTGACACTGTAAATGTTGAGTTGCTCACCCAGTGATTGAATCAGCATTGAACATACGATCGCTCTCTCACCTCGCGCCACCCTTTAATATTAGGTTGTGTCAGGCTCAGTGCAACGTGGGCTTGTAGCAGCAATTCGAACCTGCAATCAGGAATATATCAAAGCCCTATCATTACCCCCCACATTACTCATTACTGCGAAGCGGCAACAGTGATCGGAGCCAGTTCAGTGTGCAGGTTAAAGCCAGACTAGCAGAGGGGTGGGCTGGTATTAGTGGCTGAGGTTCAGAGCTGGGAGACCGACACTCTTGCCTCCCCCCCCACCAAACCCACCCCTCCCCAGGGATTTATACAGAGGGATTAATACAAAGAAAGAAAGACTTGCATTTATATAGCACCTTTCCCGTCCACCATACGTCATGAAGCGCTTTACAGCCAATGAAGTATTTTTCAATTGTAATCAATGTTGTAATGTGGGAAACGCGGCAGCCAATTTGTGCACAGCAAGCTCCCACAAACAGCAATGTGATAATGAGCAGATAATCTGTTTTTGCTATGTTAACTGAAAGATAAATATTGGCCCCAGGACACCGGGGAGAACTCCCCTGCTCTTTCTTCGAAATAGTGCTGTGGGGTCTTTTACATCCACCTGAGAGAGCAGACGGGGCCTCGGTTTCACGCCTCATCCGAAAGACGGCACCTCCGACAGTGCGGCACTCCCTCAGCACTGCTCCTCCGACAGTGCGGCACTCCCTCAGCACTGCCCCTCCGACAGTGCGGCACTCCCTCAGCACTGCACTGGGAGTGTCAGCCTAGATTTTTGTGCTCAAGTCCCTGGAGTGGGATTTGAACCCACGACCTTCTGACCCAGAGGCGAGAGTGCTGCCCACTGAGCCACAGCTGATATTACAGGGGGATTAATACGGGGGGGGTGATACTGGGAGGGGGATTCCATCATCATCATCATAGGCAGTGCCTCGGAATCGAGGAAGACTTGCTTCCATTCCTAAAGTGAGTCCTTTGATGGCTGAACAGTCCAATACGAGAGCCACAGTCCCTGTCACAGGTGGGACAGATAGTCGTCGGGGGAGGGGGGGGGATGAGTGGGACTGATTTGTCGCACGCTCCTTCCGCTGCCTGCGCCTGACCTCTTCACGCTCATGGCGTTGAGATTCGAAGAGCTCAGCGCCCTCCCGGATGCACTTTCTCCACTTAGGGCAGTCTTCGGCCAGAGACTCCAGTGATGATGTCGCACTTTACCAGGATTCCATAAAACAGCTGGAATCAGATTATTGTGGTTGGTGATTTTATTTTCTCTCCAATGCACTTTTCCCAGTGGTGAAATAAACGAGTTAGGAACTGCGTGAGATGTTTACAGAATTTACTGTCCTGCAGCAACCCTGCGACAGAAAACAGATAATCGACAGGTGGGATCAGAAATGGGACTCACCCCCCTCTGAAAAAACCAGCAGATTTATCGACGAATATTGACAGCTCCCTTAACACTTGAACTGGTGAATGGAATGGGCGCCTGGGGAGCTGCAAAGTTTACTGCCTGTTTAATTAGCCGAGTCGCAATCCTTCCTTTGTGATCCAGAGAGAAAGAGAGAATTTATAGACTAGCAGAATTCTGGTTTTGTCATGGATTCAGGGTTTTACGAGTTTGCTCCAGGAAAGATAGCTGTAGGTTTATTCAAAACCCCCCAGTTGAGGAAAGATTCGGAGTGGGGAAACCACAGTACCAGATACTGAAGACAATAGAATGGTTTAGCAACAGCAGAAAGCCAATAGTTCTAAATTACAACCACTTCAAAATGTAATTAATTGGCTGTAAAGCACTTTGGGATCTGAGATCATGACAGGTGCTATATAAATGCAAGTTCTTTCTTTCATTCTCTTTTTCTTTCACTCCATATCCCTAACCCCATCCGTCTTTCGGATGAGACGTTAAACCGAGGCCCCGTCTGCTCTCTCGGGTGGATGTAAAAGATCCCATGGCACTATTTCGAAGAAGAGCAGGGGAGTTCTCCCCGGTGTCCTGGGCTAATATTTATCCCTCAATCAACATCACTAAAACAGATTATCTGGTCATTATCACATTGCCGTTTGTGGGAGCTTGCTGTGTGCAAGTTGGCTGCTGCATTTCCCACATTACAACAGTGACTACACTCCAAAAAGTACTTAATTGGCTATAAAGCGCTTTGAGACATCCGGTGGCCGTGAAAGGCGCTATATAAATGCAAATCTTTTTTTTCTTTCTTCACACCTGTGACATCTCACGTCTCTTTCTAATTTAACAATATTTCTATGGTCAGTGATCCTCCATACTTTCCTCTCTCCTCCCTCCTAAGACCCAAATAGTCCATCCCGGCTGATTCAGTCTAAGTGGAAACACATCAAGTTGTCTCCAACTAACACATTTTTTCCCAAGGACCTAAAAGCTGTGGATCTCCTCACCTTCCTCAGGCTTCCCTTCCCTCCTATAATCTACCAATGGTATTTGACCCTGAGCTGAGCTTCCAACCCCATAATCCTCTCCATCACTAAGACCGCCCACTTTCACCTCTGTAACATCGCCCACTTCCACCCTTGCCTCAGCCCATCTGCTGCTGAAACCCTCATCCATGCCTTTGTTACCTCCAGACTCGACTATTCCAACGCTCTGCTAGCTGACCTCTCACCTTGCACCCTCCCTCCGTAAACTTGAGCTCATCCAAAAACGTCTGCCCATGTCCTAACTTGCATCAACTCATCTTCACCCGTGTGCGCACTGAGCTACACTGGTTGCCGGTTCGGCAACACCTCAATTTGTCTTCAAATCATGGCCTTGCCCTCCCTTTTCTAATCTCCTCCAGCCCTGCAACCCTCCAAGATGTCTGCATTCTTCCAATTCTGGCCTTTTGAGCATCCCTGATTATAATCGCTCCACTATCGGCGGCTGTGCCTTCAGCTGCCTGGGCCCCAAGCTCTGGAATATCCTCCCTAAATCTCTCCACTTGTTACCTCTCTCGCTCCTCTTTTAAGTCACTCCTTAAAACCTACTTCTTAACTGTCTTAATATCTTCTCTTGTGGCTCGGGGTTAAATGTTCTTTGATAATCACTCCTGCCAAGCTTTGGGATGTCTTACTATGTTAAAGGTGCTATATAAATGCAAGTTTTTGGAAGCTCAGCCCAGACTCTGCCATTTCCAGCATTTTCTGATTTTATTTCAACTGTATTTTTTTTATTAAGGGGTTGTTATATTATTAATTTTTACTTATTTTATTCTTCAAATGGTGAGTTGTGGTCACAGCAACTTAGATATTATTTTTGATCACACATACCCTCAGGAAAGTCAACCAGAAGACCCTGAACTCAAACATAATTTAAAAAAGATGATTTAACAACTACCGCAAATTAAATGGGATTGGGAAGATTTCTGCCGTTCTACCCTTGAACAGTCAACACCTGCACACCAGGGGAGCAGAAATTACAGTGAGTGTGGCTTAAACCACATCAACACAAACCTTTGTGACACACTCTCTCAGCAATATCCTGAGGGTTAATCACTGATGCACCTTTGGCAGCAATAGAATAAAGACTGGGGATGAATATCGAGACCATTCATCAAACACTCAACAGCACCAATCCTGTTAGAATCATCTGTACAAAGAAATCACTCAAAGAAAGACTTGCATTTCGATAGCGCCTTTCACAATCTCAGGGTGTCCCAAACCATTTTACATCCAATTAATTACTTTTGAAGTGCAGTCACTGTTGCAACGTAGGAAACATGGCAGCCACAGCAAGCTCCCACAGGTTCAAGCTCTCTGATACCTTCCATTGTTTTTGTGTGAGCCTGGCCACTGACACCTGGGAGACCCTGGCCGAAGACCGCCCGAGGAGGAGAAAGTGCATCCGGGAGGGCGTTGAGCTTTGAGTCTCAATGCAAAGAGCGTGAAGATGTCAAGCGCAGGCAGCGGAAGGAGCGCGCGGCAAACCAGCTCCACCCACCCCTTCCCTCGTCGAATGTCTGTCCCACCTGTAACAGGGTCTGTGGCTCTCGTATCGAACTGTTCAGCCACCAAGGAACTCACTTTGGGAGTGGAAGCAAGTCTTCCTCGATTCCGAGGGACTGCCTATGATGATGATGATGATGATGATGATGATGATGACGAGCCTGGAGTGTTGGCAAACTACTTGATCATGTTAGAAATCACAGCTGATCCTAATCCTGCTCTCACCTGATGTCCATATGTATACATATCACCCCTTTGTCCAAGCGACCATTTTCCATGTGCAGCCCTACACAGTATTGGCAGTCTATCCAACCAAGGGGGAACATTGCAGTTGAGTTGATCGTGTCCTTGCCCAACAATCTCCACCCGCGTGCCCAGAGACATGCGCACACATGCACAATCTAGCATGGGTCACTAGATAAGAGCTGGTTTCCCCTTTTCTCCCCTTTGGTTGCCCCGTGTCCTAACTCGCACCAAATCCTTTTCACCCATCACCCCCTGTGCTCGCTGCCCGTGTCCTAACCCACACCAAGTCCCGCTCACCCATCACTCCCTGTGCTCGCTGCCCGTGTCCTAACCCACACCAAGTCCCGCTCACCCATCACCCCCTGTGCTCGCTGCCCGTGTCCTAACCCACACCAAGTCCCGCTCACCCATCACCCCCTGTGCTCGCTGTCCCGTGTCCTAACTCGCACCAAATCCTTTTCACCCATCACCCCCTGTGCTCACTGCCCGTGTCCTAACCCGCACCAAGTCCCGCTCACCCATCACCCCCTGTGCTCGCTGCCCGTGTCCTAACCCACACCAAGTCCCGCTCACCCATCACCCCCTGTGCTCACTGCCCCGTGTCCTAACTCGCACCAAGTCCCACTCACCCAGCACCCGCTGTGCTCGCTGTCCCGTGTCCTAACTCACACTGAGTCCTGCTCACCCATCACCCCCTGTGTTCGCTGCCTGTGTCCTAACTCGCACCGAGTCCCGCTCACCCATCACCCCCTGTGCTCGCTGTCCCGTGTCCTAACTCGCACCAAATCATTTTCACCCATCACTCCCTGTGCTCGCTAACTAACATTGGCTCTCAGTTCGGCAACATCTTCACTTATAAATTCTCATCCTAGTTTTCAAATCTCTCCATGGCCTCGCCCCTCCCTATTTTTATCATTTCCTCCAGCCCCACAACACCTCTGCGATATCGGCGCTCCTCTAATTCTGGCCTTCTGAGCATCACCAATTTCAATCGCTCCACTATTGGTGGCCGTGCCTTCAGCTGCCTGAGCCATAAGCTCTGGAATTCCTTCCCTAAACCTCTCCTACTCTCTCTCCTCTTTCAAGCTGCTCCTACCTCTTTGAACATTTGGTCATCTGCCCTAATTTCTCCTGATGTGACTCAGTGTCAAATCTTGTTTTATAACACTCCTGTGAACCACCTTGGGACATTTTACTACATTAAAGGTGCTATATAAATACACGTTGTTGTTGGTCCCTCACTCAGGGATGCTGAGGACATTCAACACCATCCCAGCTAAAGTCAACTAACCAGGGACTCAATCTGGGACCTCCCTGGGCGCCATAGCCCAGCTGGATAACACTCACAGTTCCACCAGGTGTGTCCTAACCTGGGTCTTTAAAGCCAATAGATTGTGAGAGGAGTTCCACTGTTTTGCGGTCTTGGGTAAGAGTAGGAAAAGATGCGGAGATGGATTTTGGTACAGGGAGGATATCCTGGAATCTATGCTCGAATTTACTGGGTGGCTTTGTCTCCGTTGGAAGATTAAGTGGATTTGGGAGAGTCGATTGCGATATATTCATATCAGAACAGATTTGTTAAGTACTATAACCCAAGGGTCCTGAAACGATGGAATCCGCCTGGATTGTACTGGGAGCACTGCAACAGCATTAATATCTGGGCCCGGTCCCTACAGGGCAGATGGCTGGTATTTAATGTATGACTACACTGCTGGGTGCCTTCAGTTAAAAATATTAATGCCCCTATGCTTTTACTTCTGTGTTGCTCATAGCAATGACCATGAAATTAATCTTTAATTCCTGGAGAGTCCCGGACCACCCTGGAGGGTTGGAAACATTAACTATCGGTAGAAGTGTTGCCTTGTTTTTCTATAATTTTTTTATTCATTCATGGGACATGGATGAGGCTGACAGAGCCAGCATTTATTGCCCATCCCTAATTGCCCCTTGAGGTGGTGGTGAGCCGCCTTCTTGAACCGCTGCAGTCCGTGTGGTGAAGGTGCTCCCACAGTGCTGTTAGGGAGGGAGTTCCAGGATTATGACCCAGCGACAATGATGATGGAACGGCCGATATATGTCCAAGTCAGGCTGGTGTGTGAGTTGGAGGTGGTGGTGCTCCCAAGCACCTGCTGCCCTGGTCCTTCCAGGTGGTAGAGGTTAGATGTGAAGGTGCTGACACTGGCACGGAATGGGATATACTGCCACGTTTCCTGGCCAGCAAGGCAGTTTTTGTTTCTGATGAAAGATCATCAACCTGAAACATAACTCTGTTTCTCTCTCCATAGATGCTGCCTGACATAGGAACAGGAGGAGGCCATTCTGGCCTTCGAGCCTATTCCATAATTCAATTAGATCATGGCTGATCTGTACCTTAACTTCATCTACCCACCTTAGTTCCATAACCATTAATACCCTGGGGAAAAAAAACAGTAAAAGGGATTATTATTTGAATGGGGAGAAATTACAACATGCTGAGATGCAGAGGGACCTGGGGGTTCTTGTGCATGAATCCCAAAAAGTTAGTTTGCAGGTAATCAGGAAGGCGAATGGAATGTTGGTCTTCATTGCGAGAGGGAGGGAGTACAAAAGCAGGGAGGTCCTGCTGCAACTGTACAGGGTATTGGTGAGGCCGCACCTGGAGTACTGCGTGCAGTTTTGGTCACCTTACTTAAGGAAGGATATATTAGCTTTGGAAGGGGTACAGAGACGATTCACTAGGCTGATTCCGGAGATGAGGGGGTTACCTTATGATGATAGACTGAGTAGACTGGGTCTTTACTCGTTGGAGTTTAGAAGCATGAGGGGTGATCTTATAGAAACATTTAAAATAATGAAAGAGATAGACAAGATAGAGGCAGAGAGGTTGTTTCCACTGGTCGGGGAGACTAGAACTAGGGGGCACAGCCTCAAAATACAGGGGAGCCAATTTAAAACCAAGTTGAGAAGGAATTTCTTCTCCCAGAGGGTTGTGAATCTGTGGAATTCTCTGCCCGAGGAAGCAGTTGAGGCTAGCTCATTGAATGTATTCAAATCACAGATAGATAGATTTTTAACCAATAAGGGAATTAAGGGTTACGGGGAGAGGGCGGGTAAGTGGAGCTGAGTCCACGGCCAGATCAGCCATGATCTTATTGGGTGGCGGAGCAGGCTCGAGGGGCTAGATGGCCTACTCCTGTTCCTAATTCTTATGTTCTTGCCTAACAAAAATGGATCAATCTCAATTTAGAAATTTTCAATTGAGCTCCCCTCCCCCCAGCCTCAACAGCTTTTTGGGGGAGGGAGTTCCAGATTAACACCACCCTTTGTGTGAATAACTGCTTCCTGACATCACCCCTGAACGACCTGGCTCTAATTTTAAGGTTATGCCCCCTTGACCTGCACTCCCACACCAGCGGATATAGTTTCAATCGAGCTACCCGATCAAATCCTTTAATCAGCTTAAACGCCTCAATTAGATCACCCCTTAATCTCTGCACTGACCTTCTGAGTGTTTTCAGCATTTTCTGCTTTTATTTCAGAGTTTGACTCGCTGGCCGAAGATTAATTCTTCGCAAAATCAGGAAACGTTCAGAGGCCAGAAAATGAAAACCGCGATCCGGATTGTTAAAAGCACTAGCCGCGGGTAAGCCTCCTTTCGCTCCCAGCAATGAGCAGCCTCAGCAACAGAGATTCTGCGGTAGAATTAGTAGGAGGGGGGAAAAAAAAAATCACACAAGTTGTTCTGTGTCATTATTTAAGGAACTGAATTAAACAGATCAAAAACACAAACCTTTTGGTGGAGGAAGACTGCACAATGTACCAGAGATTCAACATTTTAATGGACATGTTAGTGTCGGTAGCTATTTATGAGATTGCACCTAACCCACTTAACAAGTTAATAGTTTAAAAAAAATGAACACGGCTAATTATATGTCTGTAACACATTTTGCACTTGACAGTGTTTCACAGAGCTATTCTGAATATTCAGACAGAATATTTACCACAAAGTGGGGGTTCAGAATGAGTTAATGATGCAGACTGCCTGGCACAAGGGAGCTTTATTTAGCATTCCGTCATTAAATGTTCCTCGCCCGATATTGTAGTTGGTCCCAGACTCTTTACTGATCTGATTAATATTCTGTGGGAGTGATGCACAAGAAAGCCCCGTGTGGACTGAGTGACTGAGACAAAGACAGGTGATAGAAAGTCAGTGATGTACGGCAGAGAGAGAGAAACGAGAGACACACTCAGAAAGCAACCAGACACACACTCAGAGCACAGAGAGACAGAGCGAGCAGACAGAGAGACAGAGCAGATAGAGGCAGAGAGCAGACAGAGATAGAGACAGAGAGCAGACACACACACAGAGCAGACAGAGATAGAGACAGAGAGCAGACACACACACAGAGCAGACAGAGACTTATGACACAAAGACAATTGAAGCATGGACACCGGAGAGAGAGGAGCAGATATGTAGAGACAACAATTTACAACAGCTGTCCCGACCCTGAATGAAATCTCTTGTCCTCTCACTGTGACGGTTGTGACTCAGACATTTGTCGGGTGTTTTTCCCAAGGCACCTTCAGCTCGATTGATTGGTTTGTATTCTGGAAGGAAAGTGAAAACTATTGGCCCAGGAGAGCGTGTGTCAGAGGGAGAGTGGCAGCTGATTTATCTGATGTGCACACACACAGCTCAGTCTGATCTCTCCCGCAGTGGCTCTGCATTTCCATTTCCGAGCAATTTTCTGACGCTTTAAGTGAACCTGGCGTTTCTTCTGCTCAGAACTTGCCCCAGTCAGTGGTCTTGCCTATAAAAATAATGTTGCCTGAACAGCTAGGGCACAATTCAAATAATAAAATGATGAAACCCTATGAAAGCTAATCATTGCACACAGCCCCATAAGCTGCACATGACAACAGTCAAACTTAACAATGCAAACTTTGATCATCTATAATTATTGAACAATCTTACATCTGCACTGACTTCCTAACTGCAGCATTTCGTTTTCTGTTACATGTTTGCCTCAACTTTTCCCCATTACGAAATCCCATGTCCATATTTATGACAAGTCTTGCTACTTAAACGTGTAACCTGTTCAGAAAACTTCACGTCTGCATGCCACTCTAAGTTCCTATGTATTCATTTCTAATGGGGGACTGTCTTGTCAGTGTCACACGGCCTCCAGTGCAGGCTCCGCACTGCCACCACTGGTAGGAGGGTGTTACTGCAGTGTGAAAAGTTTACATGGCCACTTCCCAGTATAACAACTTGTATTTATATAGCGCCTTTAAACACAGTGAAACGTCCCAAGGCGCAACACAGGAGCATTGAGATAAAACAATTGGAATATAAATGGATAGGAACTTGTAATGGAAATATAAAAATAAAGCCAGAACATATGATTTTAAAAAGGGGATTGAATCACATCTTTATGTCCCAGACCAGTTATCCCCCACCCCGAAGACGACACAGTCTCGCCTCCCTCTATGCAGAGAGCGACTAATAATAAATACGTTTTTGGGGTAATTGATAAAAGAACCAGCGGCAAGATGAGGAAAATGTATTTTACGCAGCGACTTGTGATGATTTGTAAAGAGGGTGGCGGCAGATTCAATAGAAACTTTCAAAAGAGGATTGGAGGGGAGAGACGATCAGGGCTGCGGGGCAAGAGCAGGGAGTGGGATTAATTGGGCACAGGTCCGATGGGACAAATAGCCTCCTTCTGAGCGGTCTGATTCTATTCATTACAACTGCTGATGGACGTTCTTCCTACTTCGGATAATTCCCAAGTTGTTGTTATGCTAATTTGAGTCGAACAATGTAAATAATGCAAAGTGAGAATTTAGTCCAAAAAATTAATCATCAGATCATTTGATTTACAGAGCTTTGAATTGATTACTTACTGCTTGTATTCCCAGGAATTTTGCACTGGCTATTTTAGCAGTATTATTTAATATATTCATAGTCCGGGCAATTTAATAATTGACTAAATTTCTTTTGCATACAAGATGGTGATAGATTTGACAGAGAGGCTTCAGAAACTGGCCACCGTCTGCAACTGCTTTATTTCAGTTGGCGTGACAAAACTTAAATAAAAACTGTTGACATAGCAGTTCACAATGGGAAATCTCGACGGAAAAGCACCAAAAACAGTGACAACAGGAAGTAAGGTTTGTGGACAGGAAGAGCTTGTTTAGCCCTACATGGGGCTTTTTATTATAAAGTGTTGGCAGAGAATGGAAGCACTTTCTGCTTTTAGTAGGGTTCTGGAATATATTTCATACCCAATACCTTGCTGCAGTCCACACGCATCAAAGTGCTCTGTTGCATTTCTTAAGCTTTATTAATGAAATAATTTAAAAACCGCACAATGGAAAATATTTCAATAAGTTAAAATATCATAATTCCATGACTATGACACATCCTTCCCTCCCCTCCCGTACGATCACAATGAAATAGAAAGCATTTTCATTTGGTTTTAATCACTCTTTGTTCACCGACATAAACATAGAACCATGTGTCACCCACTGAAATTTGAGTTACATCGATTTTTCAAACTTTTTCGCTGCACTAAATATACAAGCATGCGACTAAAATGGATTACCGTGGTGGGGATTAACAGGTCCTCTAACAGTTGAGGATGTTGGAGCGCTAAATAAGCAGAATGGTTAATTTGGGCCTCCCCTCTCCACTCTGGCCGGAGTAGGCTCACATCACCTTCTTTCAAGACGACAGCTGGACAGGGAGGTTCAAGAACGGATGGTTGCTGTGTGCTGTCTATGAAAATTCCTTGAAAAGCTCTATAAATGAATCCCTCCACCTCACTACAGTCACAAATAAAGTTTTTTTTTAAAAAAAAGAACTTTTGATGTCTGGTTTGATATATGTTTGATATTGTCCTGGGGCCAATATTTAACCCTCAATCAACATCACAAAAACAACATGATCTGGTCATCACATTGCTGTTTGTGGGAGCTTGCTGTGCGCAAATTGGCTGCTGCATTTTCTACACTCCAAAAGTATTTCATTGGCTGTAAAGTGCTTTTGGACGTCCGGTGATCGTGAAAAGCGCTACAGAAATGCAAGTCTTTTCTTTCGGTTTATATGTTTTAGAAAGATCTCTCAATAACTCGCTTAAAAAAAATCACAGATTGTCACCAGAGTTGAGAACGAACGAGGTGGGGATCCCAGGAGTGAACACAGAGGTCTGCTTATCCGACTCCAAGGCCAATCCCTCCCTCCCTGCCGTTTTATATAATTTATTAACCTTCCGCTGCCAATTGCCATGACCCACACGCTCCCAATGTGGCACTAATGTCTCAACTAAACAATATAAATAGGCTCACTTCAAGTAACGCTTAATCACAGACAGATGACACACGCATTCAACACACAAACCCTCATGGCTGCTGTCACCTGGCTGAGTTTCACCACTTTCATTCAATAATGTAAATAAGGTACAGTAAAGTCACATTTATCAAAGTATTGCTCTGCTATTTTCCTTAGAAAATGTACAGAAAGTGCAAAGAAATTATGTTTTATTTGATGCAGGTAAAGGGTTGATAAAAAGTGCAATTTCTTTACAAATGTCACGTATTATAACTGCAACTCGCTGACTCGTTCTTTATTCACTGCGAGTGTGTGTCAAACCGATTTAGGGAAAGTCATTTCGAGCTTCTCACTCGCCCTGTGGCAGGCAGAACGGTGGGGAGCAGACCACTCGCTGGCCGAGGGTCAAATACCCCGGCAAACGGAGTCAGAAACTGGGAAAAGCACAGAAGGCTATTTCACCCCAAGGGTCAGGGTTGTAGAATGAGGCACCATGGAAGCGGATAGCGTCAAAGTGTTCAGGAAGCAATTGGATGGCCTTTCGGGAGACGGATGGCGCGAAGGTGTGATTATGATCAACCAAAAATGGGGACCAGCTTGCTTGGCCTAATGGCCGTTTCGTATTCTTAATTCTTTTCACGACTAAGATGTCCGCGCTGCGCTGCTTCTCCCTCAATAACTCTCATCCACGTCTTTGTTACCGCCAGACTGGACTATTCCAACACACTCCAGGCCAGGCTACCATCCATAGACTTAAGCTCATCCAAAACTCTGCTACCCATGTCCCAGCTCGTACCGGGTCCCGCTCACCCATCACCCCGTGCTCGCTGTCCCGTGTCCTAACTCGCACCAAGTCCCGCTCACCCATCACCCCATGCTCGCCGCCCCGTGTCCTAACTCACACCAAGTCCCACTCACCCATCACTCCCTGTGCGTGCTGACCTACACTGGCTCCTGGTTGAGCAATGCCTCGATTTCAAAATCCTCATTCTTGTATTCATATCCCTCCATGACCCCCTTGTCCCCTCCCTATCTCTGTAATCTCCTCCAGCCCTACAATCCTCCGAGATCCTCGAATTCTGCCCTCTTGAGCATCCTTGATTATAATCACTCCACCATTGATGGCAGTGCCTTCAGCTGCCTGGGCCCCAAGCTCTGGAACTCCCTCCCAAAACCTCCCCACCTCGCTCTCCCCCTTTAAGGCACTCCTTAAAACCTACCTCTGTCATCTGCCCTAATATCTCATGTGGCTCGATGTCAAATTTTGTTTGATAATCGCTCCTGCGAAGTGCCCGAGGAAGTTTTACATTAAAGGCACTATATAAATGAAAGCTGTTGTTGATGGTAGAAAATTAGCCCATTTACAGACGCTTTACAATTTTGTTAATCGGGGTGATGCAAATCTGGAACACTCTCCCCCAAAAAGCTGAGAGACTGAAAGAGGGTCAATTGAAAATTTCAAAACAGATTGATATTTTTGTTCGGCAAGGGTATTCAGGGTTAGGGAACCAAGGCGGGTAAGATAGGGCGTGTCGCGAGATTCCCCGCTCCAGCAAAATCTGGCCACTGAAGAGAAGCTGGAAACCGATGCAGGGAACACACAAGTCGGTATCTGAAGAAGGAATAAGACAGGTTAACACTGTGGTGGTGACGCTCATCTGAGCTGCTGATGCAAGGTCGCCATTTGAAATGCTAACCGGCCTATTCTCGTTCCTGTGCGTTCCGGCATTTTCGGTGAGCGAACTGCAAGCACTTTGTGATGGGCAAAATGTCTGTGTGTTGTCCGGGACTCCCGACACGCAGGGCTCAGGAATCACATTCACTCAAAACAGTGTCCGTGCCCACCCCTTTAGTATTGTGTGTGCAGAGCACTCAGACTTCTCCCAATATATTAACAGAAAATGCTGAGAAACATTCAGCAGGTCATCTGTGGATCGGGAAACACAGCTCGATGACCTTTTATCAGAGCTGATTCGCTCCAGCTTGACAGATCAGAAAAGTTCGTTTTCAGTGCGTGCACATTGTGTGCTGCAAACTAGCTTTTGCGATGCCTTCTGGGTCCGTACACACTCTGTACCGACCCAGGGAGGCCAGAATTTCCAGGCCGTTAAGCTCTACTTCTCTCCACAGATGCTGCCTGACCTGTTGAGTCTTTTCCAGCATTTTCTCTTCTCTTCAGATTTCCAGCAATATTTGAGCTGCTGATATATTGAACAAGGCTTTTATATTACCACGCCCCAGCCACATTATCACTTAACTAGATATTGGACTGTTGAAGATGTACATCGAATTGTAGAGTATGCAAGCTTCATGTTCACGAGTGGCCAGTGATGCTGAACTCGAAGAATATCTAGCACAACTCAAAAATTACAAGAGGGATACACCTGGGTCAACTCTTTTGGAACTGAGAATTGGCATTTTCTGTCTCTCTTCAGATTTCCAGCATCCGCAGTATTTTGCTTTTAGTTTTCATGGGACTTTCCCTTTGCTCGCTTCAGTAATTACAACGACAACAGGACGCAGAGGCAGTCAGTGTATTCGGTGTGAAACCCTTACCCACAACCGTACAACTCATCTGGTGCCCCCCCCCCCCCCGCGTTCATCACACACAGCCCCTTCGAGAATGACCCCATTAATAAATCATTTTAAAATACAGCAATACATAACACGGTAAGTAATCCCATGTACAACAAATCCCTGCACACCCACCAACAATAAGAGCATGAGATGCAATGAGAATGCATTTTTCACGGCTATTTTTCCCACGACTGCCTTCAGAATGGTGAAGGGTTCACAATTCAAAGCCCGCACCAATTCACCCTGCAGACACACTAGCTTTAGCTTAAATGATGTATTCGAGTTTTAAAAATAAAATAAAGTGAAATGTAACTCCAAGCAGATAAAGTAAGAGACAGTGCAATGCAGTAATCTATTATGATCTTATTAAATGGGAAGAAAGTCTTGACTTATCATAAGAACATAAGAATTAGGAGCAGGAGTCGGCCATTCGGCCCCTCGAGCCTGCTCCGCCATTCAATGAGATCATGGCTGATCTTCGACCTCAACTCCACTTTCCTGCACTGTCCCCGTATGCCTCGATTTCCCCGTGAGTCCAAAAATATCTTCCAGCTAGCTTTCATCCATTGGCCATGCTTTATTGCAATGTCGATCCGCTAGCATTGTTGGATTTATTTAGCGACGCTGTCATGAACAGCGAAAGGACAGCCTCCCCCATCGACTTTGTCGCTGCAATTTATTTTCAAATAATAAGAATTCAGTAAAAAAAAGTTTAACAGTAAGAAAGGGGTTAGGAGAAATGTCTTTGGGTAGCGGGATATTGGAGCTTGGGGTGCCTTGCCACAGGGAATGGTTGAGGCAGAGGCCAGAGCTTCTTTTAAAGGAGAAAGAGACAAGAATTTGAAACAACAACTTGTATTTATAAAACACCTTTATCGTAGTAAAACATCTCAAGGAGCTTAACAGGAGTGTTATCAGACAAAATTTGACACACAAGGAGATATTAGGACAGGTGGCCAAAAGCTTGGTCAAAGAGGTAGGTTTTAAGGAGAGAGAGGTGGAGAGGCAGAGAGGTTTGGGAGGGTATTCCGGAGCCTAAGACCCAGGCAGCCTAATGGGAGGAAGATGCAGGACTACGGGAAGAGGGTGGGGGAGTGGGGTTTGTTCAGATTGCCCCAGTAAAGAGCGAGCATGAACACAATGGGCCAAATGGGCTGCGTGGTGATCTTCTAAAACAAACAATATCACGTTGCGTTCTCTTAGAGTTCAGACAGTGCTGCCGGCTACACTCTAAATTCTTATTTGTAAAAAGCTTTATTTCTGCGTGGGTTTTATTTGGCCGCGAGAATAAAACCTTTTTGAACGTTTGCAACAAACAACATACACAAATATAAAAACACCCCATCGCTCCCAACAGTGGAATCACAGCCCCCATTACGGTTCCATTACAGAGCGCCACAAAGTGTTTTGATTTATGGTTGCAACCAATTAAACAGCATCTCTGATAATGATCTCGGTAACACTGATGCAAATCTTTTGAAATAAAAAGTCCGGGGGCGTGGTGAAGCAACAGACCGATTCGGGCAGAAAGTGAGACTTTGTTCTGGTTATAGATTTTATAGCACAGAAACAGGCCATTCGGCCCAACTGTTCTATGCCACTGTTTCTGCTCCACACGAGCCTCCTCCCTCTATACTGCGTCTAACCCGAGTACACAGCCTCATTAGATGAGAGCTTGAATCAGAATTACAGCTGCGGCACTGTAGCCTCAATTCTGCCTGGTCCGAGTGCATTGGCAGATGGCAGGTCTTCCCCCCCGCCCCCCCAGCAGCACAGTCTTGTGATTGCTGTTCCATTGTCGCTCTCTCTGATGGGATTTCCGTGGTGTATCAGCAGCATCCTGGCTCAGTCAGATATCAAATTGTAAGAACATAAGAATTAGGAGCAGGAGTCGGCCATTCGGCCCCTCGAGCCTGCTCCACCATTCAATACGATCATGGCTGATCTTCGACCTCAACTCCACTTTCCTGCACTGTCCCCATATCCCTTGATTCCTTTAATATCAAAAATCTATCGATCTCAGCCTTGAATATACTCAACGACTGAGCCTCCACAGCCCTCTGGGGTAGAGAATTCCAAAGATTCACCACCCTCTGAGTGAAGAAATTCCTCCTCATCTCAGTCCTAAATGGCCGACCCCTTATCCTGAGACTGTGACCCCTGGTTCTAGACTCCCCAGCCCGGGGGAAACATCCTCCCTGCATCTACCCTGTCAAGCCCTGTAAGAATTTTGTATGTTTCAATGAGATCATCCCTCATTCTTCTAAACTCTAGAAAATATCAGCCTAGTCTACTCAATCTCTCCTCATAAGACGTTCCCCTATCCCAGGAATCAGTCTGGTGAACCTTCGCTGCACTCCCTCTATGGCAAGTATATCCTTCCTTAGATAAGGAGACCAGAACTGTGCACAATACTCCAGGGTGTGGTCTCACCAGGGCCCTGTATAATTGCAGTAAAACATCTTTATTCTTATACTCAAATCCTCTTGCAGTAAAGGCCAACATACAATTTGCTTTCTGAATTGCTTGCTGTATCTGCGTGTTAACTTTGTGATTGGTATACAAGGACACCCAGGTCCCTCTGAACACCAACATTTCCCAATCTCTCACCGTTTAAAAAAAAAAAATACTTTGCTTTTCTATTTTTCTTACCAAAGTGGATAACTTCACATTTTTCCACATTATGTTCCATTTGCATTGTAACTCCACACCCCATGCCTTGCATTAATGCATCAGCACAACCAGAGAACGAAAGACTTGCATCCTCAGCACCTTCTCTGGGTTTTCCTGTTCTTAATTGAATTTTAACTTTTTAAAATAAATAAAAAAAAAGACAAATAAAAGTATTGGTAAAGTTCCAGATTTAATGAAAGCAAAAAAACATTTAAAAAAAAATCAAGTAGCAGGAAGCCCGTGTATGTCTCCTAAACTTCTCAAAGCTTGGGATGCAAGTGTAACCGTCATAAAATATACTTATATCTAACCTGGGACCGCCGCTTTCGGCCCCCGTCACGTCTAGCTATCCAATTATTTAGCGAGCAGACCTAACGCCCACATCGGCTCAGTGCACTGTCTGGAAACAACAAAGTGCGTTAGTGAAAGAACAAAAAGTGGCGTTTGCCCAGTGCGTCGCCAAGCACTAAAACATTACACTTATTTTACTTTACACGCTCAATTTCAGGGAACCTCATGGACACCCCCCAGGAGGGTTTAAAGAAAAAAAAAAGAGTTCCTGGGATGTGGGCATCGCTGACACGGCCAGCATTTATTGCCCATCCCTAGCTGGCCCAACAGCTTTTGGCCACGTTTTGCCTAGCCACACAAGAAAATAATTCAGTCTTAAATTGGATTACAATTTAAAAATAAATCCCCATTTCCTGTTATTGAGGTGCCGGTTCCATGGAGCTCTCAGCCCTCAGCAGCGCTCCTTGTGTGAATCCGGGCAATGGCTGTCCAAGGGATCGATAACTCGGGGCAACCAAACTTGCTCCTCTCCTCACAAATGTGCTCTTTCTAGTGGGGATGAGGAGAGTTGTGAATCCTCCATCGCACAGGAGCATTAAGGGACAACTCGTTACTTCCCAAATTCTCCCCGGGTTACATAAGAACATAAGAAATTGGAACAGGAGTAGGCCATCTAGCCCCTCGAGCCTGCTCCGCCATTTAACAAGATCATGGCTGATCTGGCCGTGGACTCAGCTCCATTTACCCGCCCGCTCCCCATAACCCTTAATTCCCTTATTGGTTAAAAATCTATCTGTGATTTGAATACATTCAATGAGCTAGCCTCAACTGCTTCCTTGGAGAGAAAATTCCACAGATTCACAACCCTCTGGGGGAAGAAATTCCGTCTCAACACGGTTTTAAATTGGCTCCCCTGTATTTTGAGGCTGTGTCCCCTAGTTCTAGTCTCCCCGACCAGTGGAAACAACCTCTCTGCCTCTATCTTATCTAACCCTTTCATTATTTTAAATGTTTCTATAAGATCACCCTCATCTTTCTGAACTCCAACGAGTAAAGACCCAGTCTACTCAATCATCATAAGGTAATCCCCCCTTATCTCCGGAACCAGCCTAGTGAATCGTCTCTGTACCCCCTCCAAAGCTAGTATATCCTTCCTTAAGTAAGGTGACCAAAACTGCACGCAGTACTCCGGTGCGGCCTCACCAATACCCTGTATAGTTGCAGCAGGACCTCCCTGCTTTTGTACTCCATCCCTCTTGCAATGAAGACCAACATTCCAATCGCCTTCCTGATTACCTGCTGCACCTGCAAACTAACTTTTTGGGATTCATGCACAAGGACCCCCAGGTCCCTCTGCACCTCAGCATGTTGTAATTTCTCCCCATTCAAATAATATTCCCTTTTACTGTTCCCCTCCCCCCACCCCCCCCAAGGTGGATGACCTCACATTTTCCAATATTGTATTCCATCTGCCAAACCTTAGCCCATTCGCTTAACCTATCTAAATCTCTTTGCAGCCTCTCTGTGTCCTCTACACAACCCACTTTCCCACTAATCTTTCTGTCATCTGCAAATTTTGTTACACTACACTCAGTCCCCTCTTCCAGATCATTTATGTATATTGTAAACAGTTGTGGTCCCAGCACCGATCCCTGTGGCACACTACTAACCACCGATTTCCAACCCGAAAAGGACCCATTTATCCCGACTCTCTGCTTTCTGTTAGCCAGCCAATTCTCGATCCATGCTAATACATTTCCTCTGACTCTGCGTACCTTTATCTTCTGCAGCAACCTTTTGTGTGGCACCTTATCGAATGCCTTTTGGAAATCTAAATACACCACATCCATCGGTACACCTCTATCCACCATGCTCGTTATATCCTCAAAGAATTCCAGTAAATTAGTTAAACATGATTTCCCCTTCATGAATCCATGTTGTGTCTGCTTGATTGCACTATTCCTATATTTTTGTCCCGCTATTTCTTCCTTAATGATAGTTTCAAGCATTTTCCCCACTCCAGATGTTAAACTAACCGGCCTATAGTTACCTGCCTTTTGTCTGCCCCCTTTTTTTTTTTAAAAACAGAGGCGTTACATTAGCTGCTTTCCAATCCGCTGGTACCTCCCCAGAGTCCAGAGAATTTTGGTAGATTATAACGAATGCATCTGCTATAACTTCCACCATCTCTTTTAATACCCTGGGATGCATTTCATCAGGACCAGGGGACTTGTCTACCTTCAGTCCCATTAGCCTGTCCAGCACTACCCCCCTAGTGATAGTCTCAAGGTCCTCCCTTCCCACATTTCTGTGACCAGCAATTTTTGGCATGGTTTTTGTGTCTTCCACTGTGAAGACCGAAGCAAAATACTTGTTTAAGGTCTCAGCCATTTCCACATTTCCCATTATTAAATCCCCCTTCTCATCTTCTAAGGGACTAACATTTACTTTAGTCACTCTTTTCCGTTTTATGTATCGGTAAAAGCTTTTACTATCTGTTTTTATGTTTTGCACAAGTTTACTTTCGTAATATACCTTTTCTTTCTTTATTGCTTTCTTAGTCATTCTTTGCTGTCGCTTAAAATTTTCCCAATCTTATAGTTTCCCACCAACCTTGGCCACCTTATACGCATTGGTTTTTAATTTGATACTCTCCTTTATTTCCTTGTTTAACAACAGCTGGTTATCCCTTCTCTTACCGCCCTTCTTTTTCACTGGAATATATTTTTGTTGAGCACTATGAAAGAGCTCCTTAAAAGTCCTCCACTGTTCCTCAATTGTGCCACCGTTTAGTCTGTGTTTCCAGTCTACTTTAGCCAACTCTGCCCTCATCCCACTGTAGTCCCCTTTGTTTAAGCATAGTACGCTCGTTTGAGACACTACTTCCTCACCCTCAATCTGTATTATAAATTCAACCATACTGTAATCGCTCATTCCGAGAGGATCTTTTACTTGGAGGTCGTTTATTATTCCTGTCTCATTACGCAGGACCAGATCTAAGATAGCTTGCTCCCTTGTAGATTCTGTAACATACTGTTCTAAGAAACAATCCCGTATGCATTCTATGAACTCCAGGCTACCCCGTGCGATTTGATTTGACCAATCGATATGTAGGTTAAAATCCCCCATGATTTCTGCCGTTCCTTTTTCACATGCCTCCATTATTCCCTTTATTATTGTCCGCCCCACCGTGAAGTTATTATTTGGGGGCCTATAAACTACGTCCACCAGTGACTTTTTCCCCCTTACTATCTTTAATCTCCACCCACAATGATTCAACATTTTGTTCATTAGAGCCAATATCATCTCTCACAACTGCCCTGATATCATCCTTTATTAACAGAGCTACCCCACCTCCTTTCCATTCTTGTCTATCTTTCCGAATTGTAAGATACTCCTGTATGTTTAATTCCCAGTCTTGGCCACCCTGCAACCACGTTTCTGTAATGGCCACCAAATCATACCCATTTGTAATGATTTGTGCCGTCAACTCATTTACTTTATTTCAAATGCTGCGTGCGTTTAGGTAGAATGTTTTAATACTAGTTTTTAAACCATGATTTTTAGTTTTGACCCCTCCTGCAGCCCCTTTATATTCAGACATATTGTCCCTTCAATCAGCTGTCTCATGACAGACCTAATCCGAAGTTGTATTAAAAATTCGACAATGAGATTTGGTTTTAAAAATACACAAACATAATTCCTGAGAGTTTCATCAATTGTTCTACCACACAAAGCCAGACTTATCTCTTCCAAAGCCCATTGACTTGGAGTCTACTCCTTTGGCGATGAACGGAGGGTTTATTTTTATCGTTGACTGACAACTTGCAGCTGATGAGGTTTTGTTTAAACAATAAAATCCAACCGGACTGCTCCGTAGTAATACATCAGTAACAGGGTTCCAGTAATGATGTAATGATGGGTGTTGGAAGATTTTATGCTGTCTATTTGCACTGAAACACACCCAGGAGTACAATTCCACACTCTGCCCTTTCAGGGTGGGGATGGAGAGTATACGGCCCAGAAACAGGCCATTCTACCTAACCACTCCACTCGAGCCTCCTTCAGTCTTTCCTCATCTAAATCTATCAGCGTAACCCTCTATTCCTTTCTCCCTCATACGCTTGTCCAGTCTCCCCTTAAATACATCGATACTATTCGCCTCAACCCCTCCCTGTGGCAGCGAGTTCCACATTCTCACCACTCTCTTCTTGGTGACTGTCTTATATTGATGGCCTCCAGTTATGCTCTTCCCCATAAGTGGAAATATTCTCTCTGTATCCACTCAATCAAAATCTTTCATAATTTTAAAGCTCTCTATTAGTCACCCCTCAGTCTTCTTTTTTCCAAGTGACCCAGCCTGTTCACCCTTTCCTGATATATATATCCTCATATTTCTAGTATCATCCTTGTAAATCTTCTCTGTACCCTCTACAGTGCCTCTATATCCTTTTTGTAATATAGTGACCGGAACTGTACGCAGTGCTCAAAGTGTGGTCTAACCAAGGTTCGATACAGGTTTAGCATAACTTCCCTACTTTTCAATTCTATACCTCTAGAAATAAACCCTAGTGCTTGGTTTGCTTTTTATGGCCTTGCTAACCTGTGTTGCAACTTTGTTTTGTGTATTTGTACTCCGAGATCCCTTTGTTCCTCTTCCCCGACCTAGTTCTGACGAAAGGCCACCGACCTGAAACGTTAACTCTGTTTCTCTCTCCACAGATGCTGCCTGACCCACTGAGATTTCCGCATTTTCTGCTTTTATTTCAGATTCCAGCATCCGCAGCATTTTGCTTTTGTAGACTTGCACTGCCCAAGTGATGTGACCTCCCTATTCGTCCTACAAAATGAAATAGCTCTAATCTGTGTTGAACTTCATTTGCCAATTATATGCCCATTTTACAAGTTTATTAATGTCCTCCTGTAAATTGTTGCAGTCCTTCTCAGTATTGATTATCCCCTTGAATTTTGTGTCATCTGCAAATTTAGAAATTGTGTTTTTGATTCCAAAGTCTAAATCGTTAATATGAACTGTGAACAGCAGCGGTCCCAGCACTGATCCTTGAGGAACCCCACTACCCACCTTCTGCCACTGTGAATAACTACCCTTTACCCCTACTCCCTGCTTTCTGTCTTGAAGCCAGCTAGCGATCCATTCTGCTACTTGTCCCCTGACTCTGCATTCTCTGACCTTGTTCATCAGTCTATTATGGGGTACCTTATTGAAGGCCTTTTGAAAATCTAGATAAATGACATCTACGGCATTACCATTGTCTACTCTCTCTATTACCTCTTCAAAAAAATGTAATGAGGTTAGTCAAGCAAGACTTTCTCTTTTGAAATCCATACTGACTATTCATTATTATATTTTTGGTTTCGATATGTTCTTCTATTTTCTCCTTTAGTTGGGATTCCATTATTTTCCCTACCACTGGTTAAGCTGACTAGTCTATAATTGCCTGGACATATTCTATTCCCCTTCTTAAATACAGATATTATGTTAGCTATACGCCAGTCCTCTGGCACTAACACCTTTTACTAATGAATTATTAAATATGTGTAGTAATGCCTCTGCCATCTCTTCCCTAGATTCTTTTAAAATGCGTGGATGCAATCCATCCGGACCAGGGGTTTAATCCTCTTTTTGAGTTTGATTAGTTTATTTAATATATCCCCCTTTTTTATTTTAAATGTACTTATCTCATCATGCAATGTCATGTCCACCTGTTCTAAAGGGGTTTTAAACAAAGAAAGAGTATTTGTACTTCAGTGCCAGCCTACAAAACACCAGATTTACTGAATTCCACTTTAAAACCTCCAATGGGAGGGAGATTTGAACTCATGATCTCCAAAAAAGTGACTTCAGCAGCACACCCTCTGCACTCCCACACTCGTTGCAGAATGAACCCGACCCAGTCCTCATGGCTCCCATTTACAATCGAAGAGAAAATAAAAGTGGTCTTCCAATTTTCTCGAGAGAATTGATCCTCCTGCCTCATTTTAAAGAACAGGTACAGCATCCCGAATCCGGACATTTTGCTCATCGCAGATGGCGTCGTCCGGAATCTGGAAATATTGTCTGAAATCCTGACATTTTGTTTTTAAAACAGCGCATTACAGACCTGCGATCGGTCCGGAGCCTTTCAGAATGACCCTCAACCCCGACCCACGTGTGACCTGAGCCGGAAATACCCGAAAATCGTCCCCGAGGTTGCCGGATTCGGGATGTTGTACCTGTATATGGGCCGATTCCGCACTCCCAGCTGACCTGTGACGTGGAATCCATGTCCCAGAAGGAGCCTCACGTCATCTCAACTGACACCAGTGATTTATTCCCCATCACAACCAATCATAACCGGGGAACACGGCGATTATTCTAGTCAATAGAGCAGACACAAAAAAAATCATTTTCCAAGCGATCATTTTTCAATCACTACACTGTGACATCCATACCCTGGAGGGATCGTATTTCATACGTCACTGCTGACTTAACTCGATGCACAGTGTTCATATTACAGCGTTCATATTACAGCCCCTGATAAGCTTAGACTATAGTACGAGATAACAATTCACTCACAAACAGCACTTTTTCCTCCTCTCTCGAAGGGGCGGACTCACATTGGGGGCCAACCACCCATTGGTGCCTTGCCCATGGTCATTCTCTGTGCATGGGTCTAGGGAGCTTCGACAGGCTGGTTAACCATGATAAACATCACAGCCATACCCAATCCAGTGCTCGCCTAACAGACACACACAAACACATATTGTTGGACATCAATCAGGAGCCCGGCTGATTTTACCCCCCACAAGCTCGGGATACTGAGACAAACTGGGAGATGGGACAGATACAAAGATGGACATCTCCCATGTGGATAACGCACGACTCACTCAAGATACAGATACCTCCTACACTCGGGTGTACTAAATTTACAAAAAAAATTCTCTTGCTTATTTCAGAGCTGCAGCCCCACGTTTGGAACAGTTAAGCCATAGCTTTGTGCAGTTTACTTATCCCTGCTAAGTACCAACACTTGCTGACATCAGTTCTCATGAACGTTAAGTTAATTTGGGATATTTTTTTTTTTTTACTATTTAGCTGGGGTATATGCTGGGTCTGCATGTATTTCTCCCCCAACCCAATTTTTCTCCTCTTCTCTCCTAAAGGTGTTGACTCTTGCCGGGGTTCTATATGCACCAACAGCCCTGCAGTACCTCACCCAAGCGGCCATTCTGTCGAGTGAGTCCACACAGCGTGACAACGTATTATTCAACCTTGGAGGGGAAGGAACCCCAATCCGATCCTTACCCCGCAATGTTCAGTGATCAGGAGCGGGAACCTTTGGCTGAATTTTCCCCCTTCCCCGGCCCGGGGCGTAGAGGCTAAGGGTAGTGCTATTTGCCAGGCCTCGGTTAGCCAACTTAGAGATTGAGAGCAAGGCTGGAATCTCTGGTCGCTAGCTCACCAGGACACCACAATTGCCCCGACACCCAGGGCGGCTTAATTCCCTCAGATTTCATCCGAATGTTAACTCGGCTGAGGACTGAAGATGCACACTTCCTGTCTGCTTGGCTTCACTGGGCTCTGCAACACTCGGGTTATACTTGTAGAAAGAAATTGGGCAGCAGAAACACACAGATTGGAGCCTAAAGTCCTGTCAGCCCCCATGAGGATTAAATCGTTGCGTATTTACAAAATGCCATCATTAAATAACCGTTTAAAATTTACAAACTACGCGGAAGAAGAAAGAGCTGGCTTTCTGTACATGGTTATGGGGAGGTGGGGGTACGACATGTACAAGATACAAATACATCACCCATCACATGGGATGTGCTGACACCTGACCTGCACCAACCACAGGAGGGCAAAAGCGCAAGATGATGTCAGACCAGCACAGTCCAAAGCTGGAGTGTCTAACTCCTACGTCTTACAGTGCAGTGTCCATTCATTGGACTGACCCTAGATCCATCCAATTGGATATATAAAATGTACAGTGTCAAGTCTCTACTGAGTAACAGGAGTCCAAGACTGGACGTCACATCGGGTGGCACAGTACTGTGGGACAGCACACCGCGCCCATCGCTAGGTCTCCACCAGACCCGGCACTGCCTGCTGCCCCTGGCCAGCCACGCTCCCCGGTGGCTGGGGCTCGCCCCGACTCTGGTACACCTGTTGGCCTTGGCCAGCGTGCTGCCCCTGGCTGCTCTGAAGAGCTGGCGTCGGCTGCGGGTCCTTGTGACAGTGGCTTGGCATCACTGGGTGGGCAGACTGCTGCTCCTCGCTGCTCTGAGGTGTGAGTGACGACTTCTCACTGAAACTAAACCGGGGGGAGTTGTCGGAGGTGTTGGGAGATGATGGGCCAGCACTCGATACTGTGCTTGATGGACCGCTGCTATCTGTATTTAAAGATTCAGGGAAATGAAAACAAAATCATTAAACAATGGAAATTCTCAGACTGAAATCTGCTCCACAGTATTGACTATTGATCAAACTATAAATTACTGCTATATTACATAACAAACACAGCATTATCACGGAGTTATCAGGAAAGTGCATTGAGAACAAATAATAATGGCAATACTCAGCAGGTCAGGCAGCATCTGTGGAGAGAGAAACAGAGTTAACGTTTCAGATCAGTGACCCTTGGTCAGAACTAGAAACATTGGCC
Source organism: Pristiophorus japonicus (assembly GCF_044704955.1). NCBI lineage: Eukaryota > Metazoa > Chordata > Chondrichthyes > Pristiophoridae > Pristiophorus > Pristiophorus japonicus. The sequence goes on from NC_091997.1 coordinate 66,659,660, forward strand.
CTGAAATCCCGGCCTCCCAGGGTCCGGACAGAGTGTGTACAGACCTGGGAAGGCATTGGAAAAGCCGGTTTTCAGCGCGCAATGCGCATGCGCTGAAAACCGGCTTTTCCGAACGGTCAAGTTTCTGGCTTGACAGATCCTCCATATCTCGGGAGCGAGGACATTTGCAGGGCAAGATCGCGGGATTTACGCATATCTTGCCTAGCAAATGTCTTCAAATCTCTTGCGCCTGATGAAAGCATAAGAGTTTTCAAATACACAAACATTTTAAAATAAAGTTATAAAAACATGCTTTATTGTTTAAAAACTCTCCCCAATACGGTAAGTTTATTTTAAAGCATAATTAAAAAAACTTTTTAAAAATCGCAAAAATATATATATTTTTTAAAATACATGAATAACTAATTTAAATTAATAAAAATATGTTGTGCATTTTTTCTATCTTTTATTAGTGTTTTGGGGGTGTTTCTCATTCATAGTCAATTGAGTTTCAGACTTATGAAACTCCTATTACTATGAATGAGAATATACTGCACCTGATTGGCTGCCCAGGGCCATGTGACTCCAGCTCCAGCTTTGCGCATGTCCTGACATGCACGCGCTGCGACGCGCAGTCAGGGGAAGCCTCAGGACCGGGATCTCGAGTGGCCGCAACAGCTTCAGGTAGGTGCGCATCTTTTCTCGAAAATCTATTAGAACGCCCGCGGGAAGGAGAAACTGGAATTACTGGGCCATTAACTCGGTTTCTCTCTCCAGAGAATTTCCAGCACTTTCTTTTATTTCAGGGTTCCAGCATCCGCAGCATTTTGCTTTTGTATCTGAAAAGTTTAATTCTTGAACGGTCAACTTGAACAGTGAAAAATACCCAGTGATACAATCCCAGATTCTGTCCTTCCACACTGGAGTGGTGTCTGGAGACAACATTTTCAGCTGTATAACACTCGAGTGAAGTACTGATGGTTACGGGTCTGTCATCAATAGTGAGAACAATGTGAGGAGACGGATTAAGAGCATATTGCACTAAATCGCTCTTCGAAAGAGCTGGTGCAGACTCAAAAGGCCGAATGTCCTCCTCCTGTGCTGTACTATTCTGTGAGGATGTGATTCCATGATAAGCCCTGTGCCAAAACCATACCTGGTAACTAAGCTTTCTCCAAATTCTACTTGAACAGTGAAAAATACCCAGTGTCCATTATTAAATAAGCAGCAGCAGGACATTTGGAAAAGCAAAATTCGGTCAGGCAGCGTCAGCATGGATTTATGAAGGGGAAGTCATGTTTGACAAATTTGGTGGAGTCCTTTGAGGATATAACGAACAGGGTGGATAAAGGGGAAGCAGTGGATGTGGTGTATTTGGACTTCCAGAAGGCATTTGATAAAGTGTCACATAAAAGATTATGGCACAAGATAAAAGTTCACAGGGTTGGGGGTAATATATTAGCACGGATAGAGGATTGGCTAACTAACAGAGAGTCGGGATAAATGGTTTATTCTCTGGTTGGCAACCAGTAACTAGTGGGGTGCCGCAGGGATCAGTGCTGGGACCCCAACTATTTACAATCTATATTAACAACTTGGAAGAAGGGACCGAGTGTAACGTAGCCAAGTTTGCTGACGATACAAAGATGGGAGGAAAAGTAATGTGTGAGGAGGACACAAAAAATCTGCAAAAGGACATAGACAGGCTAAGTGAGTGAGCAAAAATTTGGCAGGTGGAGTATAATGTTGGAAAGTGTGAGGTCACGCACTTTGGCAGAAAAAAAAATCAAAGAACAAGTTATTATTTAAATGGAAATAAATGCCGCAGTACAGCGGGACCTGGAGGTACTTGTGCACAAAACACAAAAGGATAATATTATCAGGAAGGCCAATGATATCTTGGCCTTTATTGCAAAGAGGATGGAGTATAAAAGCAGGGAAGTCTTGCTACAGTTATACAGGGTATTGATGAGGCCACACCTGGAATACTGCGTGCAGTTTTGGTTTCCATATTTACGAAAGGGTATACTTGCTTTGGAGGCAGTTCAGAGAAGGTTCACTCGGTTGATTCCAGGGATGAGGGGGTTGACTTATGAGGAAAGGTTGAGTAGGTTGGGCCTCTACTCATTGGAGTTCAGAAGAATGAGAGGCGATCTTATTGAAACATATAAGATTATGAGGGGGCTTGACAAGGTGGATGCAGAGAGAATGTTTCCACTGATGGGGGAGACTAGAACTAGAGGGCATGATCTTAGAATAAGGGGCCGCCCATTTAAAACAGAGATGAGGAGAAATTTCTTCTCTGAGGGTTGTAAATCTGTGGAATTCGCTGCCTCAGAGCTGTTGAAGCTGGGACATTGAATAAATTTAAGACAGAAATAGACAGTTTCTTAAACAATAAGCGGATAAGGGGTCATGGGGAGCGGGCAGGGAAGTGGAGCTGAGTCCATGATCTTATTGGATGGCGGAGCAGGCTCGAGGGGCCGAATGGCCGAATCCTGCTCCTATTTCTTATGTTATTACCTAATTCTTTAGTTTTAGCTCAAGGCATTTAAGCCGACACTAGGGAGTGCTGCACTTTTGAAGGTGCCAAACTTCAGATGAGACATTAAACTGAGGCCCCAGCTGCCGAATTCTGATAGTCCAGGTGAATCGTAGAAACATTCATCGGAAAATTACGACACAGAAGGAGGCCATTCGACCCATCATGTCCGTGCCGGTTAAAGATCCCATGGCACTATTGAAACGCAGCAGGATTGGTTCTCCCGGTGTCCTGGCCAACATTCCGTGCTCAACCAGCACCACCGAAGACAGATTACGTGATCATTCACCTCACTGCTGTGTCTGTGGGCTTGCTGTGTGCGACACTAACTGCACTGCAAACACAACTAACCGCCTTTTGGAATGTTTCTCGGAGACAAATGCAACTTCTCTGCACGAGTTCTTGAATTTAAAAGTAATTTGTAAAGAAAAGGTTAAGGCAGACTGGCCCATCACTGATCTGTGCTGAGGTAGTTGAATCCATGGAGGGGAACTGAGGGAGTTGATTTGATATACAACAAACTGGCACTCCCACAGTATCCTGCGCAATCTGGACCAGCATCGAGGCAGGCCTAAAACTGAATATAGACCGACACACACCCAGACACAAGTAACATGGATACTAGCTTTATCAAAGTGAACCTTTAAATATCACTGCAAATATGGTCACTTTTAAATATTTCTCCCAACAGAAGCAGCACTGCAACTATGCCCAGTAGATGTGGACAATAGGGACCAACATCAGCAATTGATTTAATCAGTGGTGCACTAAATGAGCACAGGTATATTAATTAAAACAAATTCCTTTTGCTTAGGTATTGCTGGTCTGTATTTATCACCTTCAGATAGAATCATAGAAATTTACAGCACCGAAGGCCACCATTTCAGCCCATTGTGTCCGCGCTGGCCGACAAAGAGCTATCCGGCCTAATCGCGCTTTCCAACTCTTGGTCCGTAACCCTGTAGGTTACGGCACTTCAAGTGCACATCCAAGTACTTTTTAAATGCGATGAGGGTTTCTGCCTCTCCCACCCTTTCAGGCAGTGAGTTCCAGACTCCCACCGCCCTCTGGGTGAAAAATGTTCCACTCTATCTAAGCCCCTCATAATTTTGTACACCTCAATTAAATCTCCCCTCAGCCTCCTCTGTTCAAAAGAAAACAAACCCAGCCTATCCAATCTTTCCTCAGAGCTAAAATTCTCCAGTCCAGGCAACATCCTCGTAAATCTCCTCTGCACCCACTCTAGGGCAATCACATCACAACAGATATTCTATTTTAAGCTTCTGTCTGCTTTCAATACATTTTTTCCAATATAAAAAAAAATTACTTGTTAATGAAAATCTGGAAAGATTGTTTTCTACCGGGATGGAAGGCAGTGCCAGTTTGCTTTATATAAAATGAACTCCCTCAATCCCCCGACATGGGTTCAACTACCTCAGTACAGATCAGCGACGGAAGGCTGTACCTTCTGGGACAGTCTGCTGTAACCTTTTCAGTGCAAACTACTAGCAGTAACCAGGTCAAAGAAAATCCCAAAACGGAAGTAATTCATTATCGGTTTAGCTGTGGGGAATTAAGCAATGAAGATTTCAGGTGTACAATAACACAGCTGTTTACGGGAGCAGATAACCACTCTCAGCCACGTCAGAGTGAAGGCTTTATACAGTGCTGGCTGCTCGGTTACACACACGTACTGCAGGAAAAGTGCACCTGAATATTTAAATAAAGGGCTGGGGGTGCAAAGAGCTGGCAACAACAACTTGCATTTATATAGCGCCTTTAACGTAGTAAAACTTCCCAAGGTGCTTCACAGGCGTATTATCAAACAAAATTTGACCCCGAGCCACATAAGGAGATATTGGGACAGGTGACCAAAAGCTTGGTCAAAGAGGTCGGTTTTAAGGAGCGTCTTCAAGGAGGAGAGAGAGGCGGAGAGGTTAAGGGAGAGAGTTCCAGAGCTTGGGGCCCAGGCAGCTGAAGGCACGGCTGCTAATGGTGGAGCGATGGAAATCGGGAATGGGAAAAAGATCAGAATTGGAGGACGCAGAGATCTCGGAGGGTTGTCGGGCTGGAGGAGGTTACAGAGATAGGGAGGGGGTGAGGCTGTGGAGGGATTTAAAAATAAGGATGAGAATTTCAAAATGGAGGCGTCGTCAGACCAGGAGCCGATGTTGCAGTCTCTGGGATCCGGGTTCAAATACACCGGACTGATGGGGTGAAACCCTCTCGGTCTATTGGCTGTGAGCGTCTGTGTGTCAATTAAGTTTGTGTATGCACTGTTCAGCTCCGGGCTGATGCTGAATCCACACACAAAACTGCTCTTTTGTCAGTAGTGAATTTGCAATCAGTGTCAGAAAGGCTGGTGCGGGAAACAGAAACAATATCACTTGGGTGGGGTGGATTGACCCATCCACCTCCATGGCATGAACCTGGTATTGCAGTACTTCCAGGAACGGTGCAGTGGCTCTCGGCCTTTTGGCTAAGAGCATTGGCGCAGAGTGATCCTTGATGTCTGCAAGGTGACCTCTGGCGTTTGTGATTTGACAAAGAATTGGAAAGATTGGCTACGAATAAAAAAACAAAACAATTATCACTCAGGTCTCGAAAGAAGACACTCTTCTGCAATTGGGCTGAGGCATCTGGTAAGAAATTTAAGATTTTTGAAAATAAAAACAGAAGAAGAGAAGATAGAGATGTGACTCGATTGAGGTTTTTAAGATTATGAAAGAGTTTGATAGGGTCGATGCTGAGAAGATGTTTCCACTTGTGGGAGAGACCAGAACTAGGGACCATAAATAAAAGATAGTCACTAATAAATCCAATAGGGAATTCAGGTAAGAATGTGGAAGTAGTTGAGGCAAGCAGCAGAGATATATTTAAGTGGAGGCTAGATCAGCACATAAGAGAAAAAGGAATAGAAGGATACGCTGATGGGGTGAGATGAAGAGGGGTGGGTGAGACTCGAGTGGAGCATAAACACCGGCACGGTCCGGTTGGGCTGATTGGCCTGTTTCTGTGCTGTAGACCCGATGTAATTCTTTGTAAATTTTGATTAATTGGCGTCTTTTTTCTTAAACAGACAATGGGGGAGTACGCTGAACAAACAGTATCACTTCCCCTTAATGAGTGGCAGGTACTGGTTCTTCATTCTGCACACGTACGTTCCTCCAATGCCTAGCCGCTGTAGAAACATGGATAAAAGTGTGGCCGATATACTAACGCTTACTATAGTACTGTGAAAGGCTTTCACGTTATAAAGCCCAGCCGTGAGATCCCACACCAATACACAGTATGTCACGCCAGCTCCCGCTCACATTCTGCAGGGTAGAACTTCCGACTGCCGTTCGCAAACACTTAACCCAGTACAATCCCGTGCACTATTGCAGTCAGGTACTAACCCATAAATGTAGCACAATGTAATCATGAATGAAGTGCTTTGTACACCAAGTGTGCCAGCAAAGATTCTCTATTGATTAACTCCTGGCCGAATTTGACAACCCTTCAATGCTTGCCCATGGTGAGAGAAAGCACCCCTCCACATTGAAGCATACACAGATCTCTGCCTTAACGCCTAGAAACAAACTCTGAAACCAATCTGCACATACACCCTCCCCTCACCTCCCCTGGGCATTCTCCACCCTACTCCATTCTCAGGCTTTTCAAACCGAGAACCAATCCTCACTGACCACGGGTTTGGTCACCTCGCCCAATGGCTGGGCGTTTGATAATGGATAATGTGCCTTGGGACCTTTTACTACATTAAAGGCGCTCTTTAAATGCAAGCTGTCGTTGATTCACCTCGTCTACATTTACAAACCTCGGTCTTGGCTCTTCACCTATATTTCTCAATTAAAACCTTGATGTCCTCTCAACATGTCAAAGATCTGGCTGATGTGAAACACTACGCACTGGATTTTCGGATGTCGAACGCCACAGTTAGCAGCCAGAGGGGGTGTTAATGTGAGCGTTCGAGCTTAGCGCCCCGATGGAAAATTCATTAGCGGCTCACCAGGGACGCAAACCAGTAGCGCCTGGCTGCTGACGATCGCTCCGATCCCGACGTATTCCTGGTGCAACGCTCACACTAAATTCGGTGCGGCCTCCTCATTGAGCGCCCGCCAATAACAACGTCTGGAAAACAGCGGGTCCGGGCTTGCAGAGTCGTTAACTGGCGGCTACTTAAAGAGAAGAGGAGGTGCTTCCCTCAGTGGTCGCAGTCAGTGCAACACTTACACAGAGTACGGTGCGTGAGCCTCAGAGTTTGCAGCGGCAGACAGAGCAGGTTTGAAAACTTTAATGGGTGCATTATGCTGCGCTTTTAAGACTCGGTTTTCCCCGGAAGTGATTCGAAGTTCTGCACATGCGCAACGTGTCTGCAAAATGTACCGACCGAAACGGCTGATTTATCGCCCGTCAGCTCTTCGACTGATTCTGATGGATATCTGGGCGGGAGGTGTAACATTTTCAAGGTGCTAAAAGTACTGCTCCGGCTGGATTAACGCCGCAACAGAGGCGCTATCGAATTTCGGCATCGTAATGTTTATAGGCATTCTTTTAAAAAAAAAATGTTACTTACACCACGGAGGTTTTTCCGAGCGAGGACGTATTGAGAGGGGGGTAACCGAGGAGGGCAAGACTTGTTGTGGGATGTACGCATCCACTGCAGGCTGGCTGCTCCCCATGGTCTCAAACATTGCCGAAAGTTCTGTCAAACAACAATAACTATTACACAAAGCATAAATAAATTCAGAGCCCAGGGACAGCAGTCTGATTCCATAAAGAAGCTCATTGTTGCTCAAACAACTTCAAAAGCATTGGTTTGGCTGTAGAGAGCTTTGGGACGTCCTGGGGCCGTGACCGGCGCTATAGAAATGCAAGTACTTTCTTTCATAATATGGCCCAGAGCTCACCCGGGACTCAATTACCCTGCGAGTGTGGCTCGAGATAGATTTGCTGCTCAGTGTGTCTCAGCTGACGATCTGCCCACTGTGGGATGTTGCTGGATTCCGTGCGGACCGCTCTGCTTCGCTTGCCATTCAACGACAGCGAGCAAGGCGATGCTACTGGGAGGCAGAGCTATCGCAGCATCCGCGGAGCTCGTGAATGGGTCCGATTAAAACCTCGGGGCTGCAGTGTTTTAATGCACAATTGGTGGACCGTTTCCCTCCCCACCCCACACCCCGCTTTCTCCGGTGGGGCGAAACGCCTGGCATTTCATCTGGCAACTGCTCTGGTGGGACAACTGAAACCAGGAGGCACAGTGTGTGGAGAATCCCAGGTGCTGATCCACATCCATTAGCCCAAGGTGATGGAGCCTTGCTGAGCACAGTCACACCAGCCAGCCATTGGGTATGAATGCAGCCCCGCTATAACGCGTCCCCCGACTGTCATCCGTGGCTCAGTGGGTAACACTCTCGCCTCCGAGTCAGAAGGTTGTGGGTTCAAGTCCCCACTCCAGGGACAAAAATCTAGGCTGACACCCCCAGTGCAGTACTGAGGGAGTGCTGCACAATCACAAAAACAGATTATCTGGTCATCATAGCATTGCTGTGTGTGGGAGCTTGCTGTGCGCAAATTGGCTGCTGCGTTTCCCACATTACAACAGTGACTACACTTCAAAAGTACTTCATTGGCTGTAAAGTACTTTGAGACGTCCGGTAGTGAAAGGCGCTATATAAATCCAAGTCTTTCTTTTTTCTATAAGGCAAGGCACTGACACAGAGTTACAATCAAGTGAGTCTGATGATTTCCTTCCCCTCCGTCCTTTCGCACCGACAGCAAAATTCAGGCACTATATGAAGATCGGGAGAGTTAGCGATGCACTGTGCTCTTGCATCCCACCACCGTGATGCAGCTGGTCAGTACGTTATGGATATGGAGTAGAGGCTCACCTTCTCGGTCAGCCGATCCATTTGTTCAATTCCCTTCTCTTTTTTTCTGCGGTATTCCTCAAATTCTGCCCTCGAGCATCCCTGATTATAATCGCTCCACCATCGGTGGCCGTGCCTTCTGTTGCCTGGGCCCCAAGCTCTGGAACTCCCTCCCTAAACCTCTGCACCTCTCTCTCCTCCTTTAAGACGCTCCTTAAAACCTGCCCCTCTCACCAAACTTTTGGCCATCTGCTGTCATTGCTTCTTATGTGGCTCGGTGTCGAATTATTTTTTGTCTTATAATGCGCTTGTGAAGCGCCGTGGGACGTTTTACGACGTTAAAGGCGCTATATAAATACAATTTGTTGTTGTTGGTAATGTTACCTTATCACAGTGCAATGTCTGAAAGCAGGTCACAGTGACTGTTATGCAGCTAAACTCCACCAACAACCTTTCTTAAAAGCCATGGGAAGAATAACCAATCTGCTCTTCTGACGGTGTTGACTGAAGGAGGAATGGGTGTCAAGTGTCACGGTCATGTCATTTTAAACAGTACATCTACGAAAATATTTTTCCTGGGAACATCCCATCCAGGATTTCAAGCACTTGAGAGCTGGTAATCCTGTTGAGGCTGAAAAAAAAAGGTTCAATCTTACTGACAAAGAGATGATAATTGTTTTCTACTGCAGTGAGAACCGGTTGGGAGTCCTAAATTGAGAAAAGAGACTTAAAAATACGTTGGAACCTCCATTAGCCACATGCCAGTTACCCAGTTTTTCCAATTACTCATCTGAAATTTCACAGGACAAGATCTCGCACATACGAACTTAAGAAATAGGAGCAGGAGTCGGCCATTTTGCCCCTCAGGCTTGCTCTGCCATTTAATACGATCATGGCTGATCTGATCTTGGCCTCAACTCCACTTCCCTGCCCGCTCCCCATAACCCTTCACTCCCTTATCATTCAAAAATCTGTCCATCTCCACCTTAAATCTATGAAAATGACCCAGCCTCCACAGCTCTCTGGGGCAGAGAATTCCAAAGATTCACAGCCCTCAGAGAAGAAATTCCTCCTCATTTCAGTTTTTAATGGGTGACCCTTATTCTGAAACTATGCCCCCTCGTTCTAGATTCTCACACGAGGGGAAACATCCTCTCAGCATCTACCCTGTCGAGCCCCCTCACAATCTTATGTTTCAATAAGATCACTTCTCATTCTTCTAAACTCCAGTGAGTACAGGCCCAACCTGCTCAACCTTTCTTCATAAGGCAACTTCTTCATCACAGGAATCAACCTGGTGAACCATCTCTGAACTGCACACGACGTTAAAACTACATAATGCTCCTTTAGCTGTCTGGATTTTTCTCAGTGGATGAAGCCACACACCACGGTTCTTTTATTTGTATTGTGGGTCTCCTCATCCCTGCGCCGAGGTGACTGCTGTACCATGTGTGCATCACCAAAATTTGGGAACTGGATTATCTGCCGCCTTCTGTTACTCCCGGAATCCCGCCATCGTTTTGGGGATTCATCAGGTTTCATTTTTCAAACTGAAGATAGTAAACACGACAGGATTTTTCATTTGGAGCTTTCATACTGAAGTAATTTATTTTACTGTTCGAATACAGTGTGCGGATTCAATTGCAAGAGGCTGGTTCACTAATGCAATGCTCGATCAGAAACGAGACTGCTGAACGGGGGTATTCACATTCAGGGCAGGTAAGTAAATCTCTTACCAGCAAACTCCAAGGTAATATTCAACATTGATTTCCCCAGTACAGGCTCAGTCAGGATCTGTATTTTGCTGAGAAACATGAATAATGCGAGGGTATACATACCAGGAAAGGACGAACAGGCTGGGTCTCTTTTCTCTTGTAAAAGGGCTGAGGGGTGACCAAAGAGGGCTTTAAAATTCTGAAAGGTTTTGATAGAGTAGACACAGAGAGAATGTTTCCACTTGTGGGGAAGAGCATAACTAGAGGCCATCAATGTAAGCCAGCCACCAAGAGATCCAATAAGGAATTTAGGAGAAACGTCTTCTTTACCCAGAGAGCGGTGAGAATGTGGAACTCGCTGCCACAGGGAGGGGTTGAGGCGAATAGTATCGATGCATTTAAGGGGCGATTGGACAAGCATATGAGGGAGAAAGGAATAGAGGGTTACGCTGATAAGATTTAGATGAGGAAAGACGTGAGGAGGCTCCCTGTGGCAGCAAGTTCCACATTCTCACCACTCTCTGGGTAAAGAAGAAGTTCCTCCTAAATTCCTTATTGGATCTCTTGGTGGCTGGCTTACATTGATGGCCTCTAGTTATGCTCTTCCCCACAAGTGGAAACATTCTCTGTGTCTACTCTATCAAAACCTTTCAGAATTTTAAAGCCCTCTGGTCACCCCTCAGCCTTTTTACAGGAGAAAAGAGACCCAGCCTGTTCATCCTTTCCTGTTATGTATACCCTCGCATTATTCACGTTTCTCAGCAAAATACAGATCCTGACTGAGCCTGTACTGGGGAAATCAATGTTGAATATTACCTTGGATTTTTCTGGTAATAAGAGATTTACTTGCCTGCCCTGAATGTGAATACCCCCGTTCAGCAGTCTCGTTTCTGATCGAGCATTGCATTAGTGAACCAGCCTCTTGCAATTGAATCCGCACACTGTATTCGAACAGTAAAATAAATTACTTCAGTATGAAAGCTCCAAATGAAAAATCCTGTCATGTTTACTAACTTCAGTGGAGCATAAGCACCGGCATGGACTGGTTGGGCCGAATGGCCTGTTTCTGTGCCGTACATCCTGTGTAATTCTATGTAATTTAGTTTTAAGTATTGTGCTCAGTAAGGTGATGGATGTTGGTGTTGGGGTAATGGAACACTTTCCCGCTTCAGGCACTCCCCTCTCGGGTACATCACAAGTAACATGCGGAGTAAAGTTCCCACTACGCCATCCCAATAATAATAAAAACTTGCATTTATATAGCGCCTTTCACAACCACCGGACATCCTAAAGTGCTTTATAACTGAAGTTCAGTCCCTGTTGCAATGTGGAAAATTTGCACACAGCAGGCTCCCACAAACAGCAATGTGATAAAGACCAATCTGTTTTTGCGATGTTGATTGAGGGATAAATATTGGCCAAGACCCCGGGCGGGGATAACCGCTCTACACTTCAAAACAGTGCCATGTGATCTTTTACGTCCAACTGAGAGAGGAGGTCTCGGTTCAACGTCTCATCGGAAAGACGGCACCTCCGACAGTGCGGCACTCCCTCAGCATGGTGTGTCAGCCTAGATTTATGTGGTCAAGCCCCTGGAGTGGGATTTGAACCCACAACCTTCTGACTCGGAGGCGAGAGTGCTGCCCACTGAACCACGGCTGGCACTCAATATGCTTTAGCCCAGCCTCGGTGGAGCACCTCCGACTGAACCAATGCAATATTTTTCCATTCCCACACACCAGCCATCCTGCAATCTTACAGATTGGCTGTTTTTTTTTGCCGAACTTTAGCACCGATGTGTGGGCTGTGACATGTCAGGTTGTGGAATAGCACTGTGACTTCGCAAGCTCAGGTCGTGCTGGGATTCATAGTGGTCAATACACCCAAAGGAGGGCTCTTATTGCATCAGTCTGGGCTAAAAGTGCATCGTTTACCTTTTGATGCTCTGTCGTGAGATTTTCCACAGATTTCAGAGATGGATGACAGGAATTCATTCACTTGCTTCAGGGAGAGAGAGTTATGGAGTGTTTCGAGGGGGTAGATGGATGGAACCATGGAGCATCCTTCAAAACCTAATTTAAAATGAGAGAAAAAAAAAAAGACACCCAGCAATTAATTAATTTCACAGTACCTGAACCCTAACCATTCTCCGAAGGCAATGAAAACGGCTCACGTCAAAACTAGCATTCTCCCAGGGCGGATTCACTTGTTCTTGTTATGAAAAGGCAGTCATTGAGCCAAACCAAAACAAGCCAGGCAAACGCAACAATACGGGCCACTTGAAGCGAGGATCAGAATACAAACTGCGAGTGTCAGAACACTGCAGGGCCAGGCACACTTCTGGTATGTAGTGTTGGACGGGGCGGAAATAACTCCTCGCTCTGTCCAACAGTAGCTAAAGTTATATCCTGGCGAGGCAGCAAAACTCCTGAACCGCACATTTTGGTGAAAAGTTGAAGTTCCCACACTTCTCGGCATCAGTCAAAACCACCTCACCCACACAGCACAGTGCGATTCTGAAGCACGCAAAGACCAACATATTTGCCTGTCCACTACACATGATAAATAGGTTAATGCGTTCATTAAAATAGTGGGGGCGGGGGGAATCTTCAGACGCGTGCATCATATGTTAGCGCTCCGATGTATAACTTTATCACCATGGAGCAGGAATCCCTCTGTTGAATATGTAGACATGGAGAATGTCTGTACACGTGGTAACCTCTACCATATCTTACTGCAGCACTGGATAAAAGATGACACGTTTGCATCCAGGACAAAGCAGTCCGCTTGATCGGCACGCTACCCACCACCTTCAACATTCACTCTCTCCACCACCGGCGCCCCCTGGCTGCAGTGTGCACCATCAACAAGATGCACTGCAGCAACTCGCCAAGGCTTCTTCGGCAGCACCTCGCAAATTCGCGACCTCTACCGCCTAGAAGGACAAGGGCAGCAGGCGCATGGGAACACCACCACCTCCACGTTCCCCTCCCAGTCACACCCCATCCAGACTTGGAAATATATCGGCCGTTCCTTCATCGTCGCTGGGTCACAATCCTGGAACTCCCTGCCTAACAGCACTGTGGGAGCACCTTCACCACACGGACTGCAGCGGTTCAAGGCGGCTCACCACCACCTTCTCAAGGGGCAATTAGGGATGGGCAATAAATGCTGGCCTTACCAGCGACGCCCACATCATGTGAACAAATTAAAAAGATTGACAGGCAAACATGCTAATTTGGCTGTGCAAGATCTGTCAGCTTCTGAAAGAGAAACCTAAAGATAATGGACAGGACCCTGTAAGGAGGGGATACCCCCCCATGAACATGAACTTGCCTTTTCTCTTCCACAGACTGATGGATCTGCCCATCAGTTTCAGCATTTCCTGTTTACAGCTCAGATTTCCAGTGTTCACTCTCTTACCCTGCGTCTCTGGCGATATTGATCACATTGGGGCTGACGCATAATGATTTCATAACGCAAGGTCCAAGTGTGAATTTATTTAGAGCTAGGAGTGATGGAGCCGATTGTAACACTAGGCTTGTAGATTTACTGCAAGTGGTCACTTGTCACCCAAGAAAGGAAACTCATGCCCTTGATTAGATTTTAATCTATTAATTAGCATTGAATTTTACACTGCGGGGTAACAAGCGCAGCTGCCTATAAAGGGACTCTGCTAATAACTCCCATTAACTGTGTACCAACAACATTCAGACTAGAAATGCACAGAGCTCAGTGCATTTTAAAAACGTAACTAAGAATTCATTGCAAGAGCCTGTGATCCTGACATCAGTTGGATGGATCTGTTGTTTCGAGGATGTGACCCACAGGAGTAGGAGCAGGTGGAAAATCCTGAGAATAGTCCCTAAATGGTATAGAAGATTTTTTTTAAATAAAAGTGCTTCATAGTGATAAACAAAACCACCATTTTGTTCCCCTCGTTTTTTATTTGGTCCAGGAATCAGCAAACGTTAATCTGACAAAAGCATTTAATCCAATGCCAAAAACCTGCTAAGTGTGACATTTAGCAAAAGCACAACACGGTTTGACGCTGCTAATCTCTTCCCCTCCCCTCCCAAGTCTCTCTCCTCCAGTCCTTAAAGTACTTGCTTATGTTCTTATTAATGTTGGGGGGGGGGGGGTCCAGAACCAGGGGTCACAGTCTGGGGATGGGGGGTGGGCCGTTTGGGATCAGGATGGGGAGAGACGACTTCACCTGGGGGGCGGTGAACCTGTGGAGTTCTCTGCCACAGAGAGTTGTTGAGGCCAGTTCACTAGATGTATTCAGGGGGGGGGGGGGGGGGAAGTTGGATGTAGTCCTTGCTACTGGGGGGATCGGGGAGTATGGCGAGAGGACGGGAATGGGGTACTGAAGTTGCATGTTCAGCCATGAACTCATTGAATGGCGGTGCAGGCTTGAAGGGCTGAATGGCCTACTCCTGCACCTATTTTCTATGTTTCTATGACTGGCGTCCCTTGGCTGTTTCTCTTGACTGGAGAGTCCAGAACAAGGGGGTCACAGTCTCAGGATAAGGGGTCGGCCATTTAGGACTGAGATGAGGAGGAATTTCTTCACTTAAAGGACGGTGAATCTTTGGAATTCTCTACCCCAGAGGGCTGTGGAGGCCAAGTCATTTTTAAGCCTGAGATCGATAGATTATTGAACGCGAGGGGAATCAAGGGATATGGGGATTGGGCGGGAAAGTGGAGTTGAGGTCGAAGATCAGCCATGATCTGATTGAATGGCAGAGCAGGCTCGCGGGACCGTGTGGCCTACTCCTGCTCCTAATTCTTATGTTCTTGGCCATTCTTCATGTGAGACGCTAGAAATGGGAGCGTCAGTAGGATATTCAACTGTGGAGTGCATCAGAGCCAAGCCCACTCCTGGCCTCATCCAACAGTCACACTTTACAGCAGGGTGGCTAATTAGTGATCAGGAACAGACACCAGCACTTGTATTTTCTGCTCCCTAATTCAGGTCACGCTGTGACTGGTTGGAGCACCCCTACCCCACCCACCCAGAGCGATCTGTGAGCCCAGCACACACTCCTAATTGAACCTGGTACATTTACCTATGGCTGCACAGCTTAGCACTGTGCCGGGCGATGAATCAATCCCTCAAACCAGCAGGGGATTAAATTAATGTATATTCTTTTTTAAATTGAAATCAATTTGCCTCATGGCATAATTGACGGGAGCTCAGGAACCAGAATGTAGACAATGTTTGATCTGCTTGCGTTCAGACAATAGAGGACGTGAGTGTGGGGATGTATTTAAAAATGATCGGTGCCTTTTAGCACCAAGTTCTGAATGCAATAAGCTGATCACCAATGGAAAGCATCCACCATTACTGTCAGGGGTATAATGTTCTTGCAAACTGCAAGACCTATTAGAACGCGTCGTGTGGAAAAAACACACTTAAACGCAAAATAAAATACTTTGATCAATTAGACAGATTCTTTGGGGAGGGGACTGGGATTACCAAGAGAGTATTTTTCTGGCAGGGGGCAGGGGGAAGATCGGTCATGCAAACCTTTGGGGAAAAAGGTGGATTCAGAACATTAACTGATTAATGGTTTGAAGTCAGCAAAGCAGAAGAGAAATGAAATGTTATTCAACCAAACAGCTGGAAGCAGGAATGCCTCATTACAGGAGTAGCAAGAAGACAATTCTGCAGGACCGCGTGTAATTAAAACTTTTGGGAGTCATTTGGCATTTTATGCAGAGCAAAGCCTCTGCACGTACACACAAAGCAAGTGATCGCAAACTGGTGGGGAACAGGACAGCAAATTGTGGCGCCTCAACTCATTCAAGGTTACAGCTCCTTCCCTCAAAGAAAGCCTTGTATTTACACAACATCTTCCGCAACCTCAGGACGCCCACCGCGCTTTACAGCCGATGAGGTACTTTTGAAGAGCAGACAATTTGCATACAGCGAGGTCCCACAAACAGCAGTGTGATAATGACCAGTTCATCTGTTTTAGCGATGTTGGTTGAGGGAAAAATATTGGCCAGGGCTCCCCTGTCTCTTCTTCGAAATAGTGCTGTGGGATCTTTTATGTCAACCTGAGAGGGCAGACTGGGCTTCGTCTCAACCGTAAGACGGCACCTCTGACAGCGCAGCACTCTCTCAGCACTGCACTGGGAGTGTCAGCCTGGATTTTGAGCTCAAGTCTCTGGAGTGGGATTTGAACCCATGACTTTCTGACTCAGGCGGGAGGGTGACCGACAAAAAAAAACAAATGCATATGAATTTGGAACACATCAGAACTTTTATGGCACTGGGAGGGGGGGGGGGGGGGTGAAATTCACTTGATAATGCTGCCCATGCCCATTAGCAATGGTGCTAGGCAGTTAATGGACAGCAAAGGCCGACTTTCAACGATAAGTGGCGTCAGCGCCTCGCCCGACATTCAGTCGGCTCTTTGGCAGAGGAGCCAAGAGGCACCGCTGTGCCAGCTAACGCCACCCGCGTGGTGACGTCATCCAGCGTACAACCTCTCTGTCACGGTATTTGCTTTGTACGGCTGCCGTAACAGGAGGCAGCCGTACAGCCAGGAAAAAGCTGTCGTAAAAGAACGCATCTCGGCTGGAATCGCCCGGAAAGGAAGGCAAGTTTTTCTCTTTATTCATTTCTGCATGCTTTCATTAATTTTAAAGAGTGGGGAAGTGTGTGGGTGTGGATCGGAGAAGTTTTAGTTCTTATTTTCTTCATGGTTTTTTTCTAGCATGGCGGCAACCTCCCGTGGGGAAATTCAATTGGCCCCGAGCTGCTGGCCGAGGATGTGTGTGCAACGCCACTTTTTAATGCTGTGCTCTCCTCTTTGGGCGTAAAAACTGAATGTAGGACTTTGAGGCTGCGCCTAACGTCAGGCGCTAAAATCATCGCTCAGGCGGTGACACCGTCTTAAAAATGGCCATAACCAATTTTGACCCCAAGGTGCTTATTCCCAAGGAGAATCCAACACCCATAGTGCAGGCCACCTCTAAGGTTGTAAAGGATAGGAGAGAAACCAGATAAATCAAAAAGTTTGTTGGCCTTTATTGCAAGGGGGTTAGAGTACAAGTGTAAGGAAAGTCTTGCTACAATTTTCACGATAGGCAGTCCCTCGGAATCGAGGAAGACTTGCTTCCACTCCTGAAGTGAGTTCTTTGGCTCTCGTATTGGACTGTTCAGCCACTACAGACTCTGTCACAGGTGGGACAGATAGTCGTTGAGGGAAGGGGTGGGTGGGACTGGTTTGCCGCATGCTCTTTCCGCTTGATTTCCTTGGTGAGACCACAGCTGGAGCACGGTGTACAATTTTGGTCGTCTTATCTAAGGAAGGATGGTGCAACAAAGGTTCACTAGATTGATCCCTGGATGATGAGGGGGTTACCTTATGATGATAGATTGAGTAGACTGGGTCTTTACTCGTTGGAGTTCAGAAGGATGAGGGGTGATCTTATAGAAACATTTAAAATAATGAAAGGGATAGACAGGATAGAGGCAGAGAGGTTGTTTCCACTGGTCGGGGAGACTAGAACTAGGGGGCACAGCCTCAAAAATACCAGGGAGCCAATTTAAAACCGAGTATGAGAAGGAATTTCTTCTCCCAGAGGGTTGTGAATCTGTGGAATTCTCTGCCCAAGGAAGCAGTTGAGGCTAGCTCATTGAATGTATTCAAGTCACAGATAGATAGATTTTTAACCAATAAGGGAATTAAGGGTTACGGGGAGCGGGCGGGCAAGTGGAGCTGAGTCCACGGCCAGATCAGCCATGATCTTGTTGGATGGCGTAGCATTCTCGAGGGTCTAGATGTCCTACTCCTGTTCTTAATTCTTATGTTCTTATTAATGTTGGGGAAGTCCAGAATCAGGTTTCACATTCTAAGGTTACGGGGTAAGCCATTTAGGACCGAGATGAGGAGAAACTTCTTCACCCAGAGAGTGATGAAACTGTGGAATTCTCTACCACAGAAAGTTGTTGAGGCCAATTCACTAAATATATTCAAAAAGGAGTTAGATGTAGTCCTTACTACTAGGGGGATCAAGGGGTATGGCGAGAAAGCAGGAATGTGGTACTGAAGTTGCATGTTCAGCCATGAACTCATTGAATGGCGGTGCAGGCTAGAAGGGCCGAATGGCCTACTGCTGCACCTATTTTCTATGTTTCTATGAGAGGGCTGTCCAATGAGATTGAGTAGACTGGGCCTGTACTCTCTGGAGTTTAGAAGAATCAGAGGTGATCTCACTGAAACATATAAGATTCTGAGGGGGATTGACAGGGTAGATTGGTTCCCCTGGGAATGGTATGTTCTTGTGTCATGGTCAGCTGATGCCAGGTTTGGGTTGTAGGAGGAAGGGAAAGACCGACAGAGGTGTGGAGTTGCCACAATTTTGAGGTCCTGGTAAAGGGTAAAATGAATTGGGAGTAAAATGGTGTGGTCGAGTCTTGCTTTCACGAGGAGGAGGAATTGGATATTTGCAGGTTCTGGGCATCCTGCTGTTTGGTTTTACAATAAAAATAAAGACCCACAACCAGCAAAGTGCTCTGATATATTCCCGACCCATGTACAGCCATCATAAAATGGGAAGAGAAAATTTTTTATAAACAGGGTCTGAAATTGATTTCAGAGTGTCGCTGTGCATTGGGCTGGTTTGTGAATAGAGGTCGTTTGTTACACTCGAGGTGAATTTTATTATCTCTGGGTTGAGAAAACCTTAATTTAACATACGCCAGGGAAAATGTTACAGGAGCTCTGTAATAACTGGGGCCGTTTATATGGAGAACAACAGATGGTGGGAACTGCGTTATGATAATGTATTGCAGGCTTGAATACTCTCCGAGCAATCCACTTAATATATCGTATTGAACAGCACAGCTCATTAGTAATGCAATGGGCCACAGAGGATAGAACGCAAGGCTTCCACGCACAATTTCTGAGAAAGATCTCCTAATCACTGCTTTGGTTACCGTGAGCGACAAGACATATAACCGCAAGCAGGGAAGGGAAACGTGCCCTTCGTAACAACTGGTTCAAGAGCGGCGATAGTAGACAAGTCATTGGGGCCAATCAACTACCTGTCCACCTATTTACATGGTGACATATAACCTTGGAGGGGGAGGGGGGATAAAGGGAAGAATATATAGGGCAGAGGGGTTACCCTATATTCCCTTGAGTTTAGAAGGATGAGAGGTGATCTCACTGAAACGTATAAAATTCTTAAGGGGCTTGGCAGGATAGATGCAGGGAGGATGCTTCCCCTGGCTGTGGGGAGTCTAGAACCAGGGGTCACAGTCCCAGAATAAGGGGTCAGCCATTTAGGACTGAGACGAGGAGAAATTTCTTCACTCAGTGTGGTGAATCTTTGGAATTCTCTGCCCCAGAGGGTTGTGGAGGCTCAGTCGCTGAGTATATTCAAGACCGAGACTGATAGATTTTTGCACACTAAGGGAACGAGGGATATGGGGATAGTGCAGGAAGGTGGAGTTGGGATAGATCAGCCATGATCTTATTGAATGGCGGAACAATCGAGGTGCCGAATGGCCTACTCCTGCTTCTTTTTCTTATGTAATAATGCCTTTTAATAGAATGACTTCCCTAGATTTTGGAGTCAGAACTGAAAAGCACCTAAACAAATAGCTGAGCTACAGACTGAAATATCTTTGTTAAGAGAAATCCCTCTTACTTGTTGGAGATGCAACAATGTGACTGATGGAAGGAGGGGGAAAAGAACTGAAGATTCCTGTATATGGCAGCAGATGCGATGTACAGCGCACAGGAAAAGATCACAAGAGACACAAATCTCTCAAAGGTAGAGTCACTCCGGATGATGACCTACCAGTAACACCAGGCTGAGAACTAGCGGACAACAGACACAGCAAGGTCCTCTACGGCGTAATCAGAGAGTTGGTAGAGAAAGCGGATCTGTGGCATGGCAGAGGCTCGCAAACTGGCCTCTACAGCCCTAGACAGGTTAACAGTTTTCTACCAACCCTGTCGCAAGCCTATGTTAGATATACACAATATCCAAGTGATAATAAAAGCCTTCACTAACCAATACATTTGAAATGTATAAAATTACCCTCGAGGACTCGCGCAAACTTTGCCACCAAATGGCAGAAGAGAAGTTATTTATGACTTCTTCAAGCAATGAAAAACATTGAAACCCTCTCCTAGGAAAAATGACAGGTAGGTAAAGACCTACTGGTCCATCCAGCCTGCCCCTTCTAACTGCGATGTCTTGTGTATCACGAAACTGACACTCCCCACTCTACCCGGAAACCATGTGATCTCCTGGGCGAGGTGTGACAATAGATTAAAAATTAAGCCAACCAATTAGGGATGTAGAAAAAAAAAAAATCGCTCTCCAACCCCCTTAGGTGATCAAAACTAGTCGAGTAGACCACTCGGGTCCCGAATAATGTTACACGGTACCTACCTCTTGTACGCGGTGATCTCTGCCCCTGCGCTGGCTTGAAGGAAGTCGGCAAATCAGCATTCACCGCACAAGCTGGTAGCCTGTTCCACAGGCCCACTATTCCCTGGGAAAAGAACCACCTCCTGACATCTAATCTAGTTCTGCCTTTACATAAATTGGGTTTGGTTGAAACAAATTCTCCACAAGAACACAATCTAATCCCTTCATCAGCTTGTAAACCATGATTAAATCACCCTTAAGGATAAGCTTCTGTAAAGTAGAGAGTCCCAGCTCTTTTGCTAACTATCTTGGTAACTGAGATGCTTTGAACTAGGTTTCCTCATAATTGGCGTTTGGTAATATTTTCTCCCCTGATCCTCTCCTAGGACTTTGACTCCTTGTGGGGTACAGTTCCACGGGTAGCAGCCTCCAGTATCTCGTCCAAGTGACCATACTTCGTGGGTCAGCCCAGGCAGTGAGCACCTCCGAGCTGTTCAGCTACAAGGGGAATCAAAGAGCCAATGCTGTTCTCGCCCAACATTCAAACACTCGGACGCCCAATTTCCAGCGGTGGGGAGGGATGCAGGGCAAATCAGGGCATGGTGATCAGGTTTCCCTTTCTGCTCTCTGGGTGTGGGGTGTTGAATATAGCGTCTTACGACTGCCTTGTCCGAGATAAGCGTCATCGAGAGTTTAAAAAAAAAAAGAAAATTGCTTGCGATATTTAAACAGTGCTTGCCATCACATTTAATGCAGAGTCAAACAACAGGCATCTACGGTGCTTAAAATGCTATGGTATAATAATTCATATAATAGACACACACACACACAATTACTGCACTTTACAAGATCCACTCATATTACTAATCACAGGCTCAGTAACAAATAAGAGCCAAGTCCAGCCATGGAACCTGTTGCGACTGTTGCACATACTGGGCTCTGATCACGATCATATGTCAAGCAAAACACGCCAACATGAAAGTCAATCAAAAATCGCTCACATCAATGATGGTGCAAACCATTTACACTCCACAACCCGATAAGCTGGGCTTAGCTCACATCAAATGCAAGCGCGTCTGCCATAGCAGCGTTGCACAGAGTCATGCATGCGGTCCTAAGCTGCTGTTTGGGGAACGTCAGAGTGAGAGACAGCAACAAAACACCACAGAAAATAACTCCATGTACATCATAAATCACAAGTCCACTTCTACACAATCGGCAACTAGCATTCCACATGCAACATAGCTTATTTGGCCAGGAGTGCACTCTCCTGGGTTACACTGCAAAGTTATTCTATATGAATAAAACTGCTAATGCCTACCAGAACTATTTTTTAAAATCGACTTTCATTGTCTCTTTGGTAGAATGACAAAAAAACTCAAGCACAAGTAAGCAAACAGATTAATATGATTTGAATCACAATTGACCCAACTCACAGGAGACGCCAGTTCAGGTCATGACCTACTTAGGGTTTATAATCGGTAAGGGTTGCACTTACACTTATTTTTCTGATGTCTCAATTTGTTTCCAGCAATGACACAAAAAAAATGGCATAAACACCCATTTTCTTGCTATTGGCCCTGGTAGATTAGTGAATGCATAACCGTTTGCATTTACAAATCACCCCCTCACAGGACTCATCTCAAAACCTCACAGTAAATGTGATGTTTTTAAAGAAATTATTTCACCTGCATGTTTACATAAGGGTCCACAGCCAGATAGGGAATGGAAGACCAGCAGGAAGAGCAGTGCAAGAAAGATAGTGCAGAGGTCCCCTGTGGTCAACCCCTGCAAAACAGATACACTGCTTTGGGTACTGTTGAGGGGGATGACTCATCAGGGGAGGGCAGCAGCAGCCAAGTTCATGGCACCGTAGGTGGCTCTGCTGCAAAGGAGGGCAGGAAAAAGAGTGGGAGCGCGATAGTGATAGGGGATTCGATGGTGAGGGGAATAGATAGGCGTTTCTGCAGACGCAACCGAGATTCCAGGATGGTATGTTGCCTCCCTGGTGCAAGGGTCAAGGATGTCTCGGAGCGGGTGCAGGACATTCTGAAATGGGAGGGAGAACAGCCAGTTGTCGTGGTGCACATTGGTACCAACGACATAGGTAAAAAAAGGGATGAGGTCCTACGAAAAGAATTTAAGGAGCTAGGAGATAAATTAAAAAGTAGGACCTCAAAAGTAGTAATCTCGGGATTGCTACCAGTGCCACGTGCTAGTCAGAGTAGGAATCGCAGGATAGCGCAGATGAATACATGGCTTGAGCAGTGGTGCAGCAGGGAGGGATTCAAATTCTTGGGGCATTGGAACCGGTTCTGGGGGAGGTGGGACCAGTACAAACCGGACGGTCTGCACCTGGGCAGGTCCGGAACCAATGTCCTAGGGGGAGTGTTTGCTAGTGCTGTTGGGGAGGAGTTAAACTAATATTGCAGGGGGATGGGAACCTATACAGGGAGACAGAGGGAGACAAAAATGAGGCAAAAGCAAAAGACAGAAAGGAGATGAGGAAAAGTGGAGGGCAGAGAAACCCAAGGCAAAGAACAAAAAGGGCCACTGTACAGCAAAATTCTAGAAGGACAAAGGGTGTTAAAAAAGCAAGCCTGAAGGCTTTGTGTCTTAATGCAAGGAGTATCCGCAATAAGGTGGATGAATTAACTGTGCAAATAGATGTTAACAAATATGATGTGATTGGGATTACGGAGACGTGGCTCCAGGATGATCAGGGCTGGGAACTCAACATCCAGGGGTATTCAACATTCAGGAAGGATAGAATAAAAGGAAAAGGAGGTGGGGTAGCATTGCTGGTTAAAGAGGAGATTAATGCAATAGTTAGGAAAGACATTAGCTTGGATGATGTGGAATCTATATGGGTAGAGCTGCAGAACACTAAAGGGCAAAAATCGTTAGTGGGAGTTGTGTACAGACCTCCAAACAGTAGTAGTGATGTTGGGGAGGGCATCAAACAGGAAATTAGGAGTGCATGCAATAAAGGTGCAGCAGTTATAATGGGTGACTTTAATATGCACATAGATTGGGCTAGCCAAACTGGAAGCAATACGGTGGAGGAGGATTTCCTGGAATGCATAAGGGATGGTTTTCTAGACCAATATGTCGAGGAACCAACTAGGGGGGAGGCCATCTTAGACTGGGTGTTGTGTAATGAGAGAGGATTAATTAGCAATCTCATTGTGCGAGGCCCCTTGGGGAAGAGTGACCATAATATGGTGGAATTCTGCATTAGGATGGAGAATGAAACAGTTAATTCAGAGACCATGGTCCAGAACTTAAAGAAGGGTAACTTTGAAGGTATGAGGCATGAATTGGCTAAGATAGATTGGCTAATGATACTTAAGGGGTTGACTGTGGATGGGCAACGGCAGACATTTAGAGACCGCATGGATGAATTACAACAATTGTACATTCCTGTCTGGCGTAAAAATAAAAAAGGGAAGGTGGCTCAACCGTGGCTATCTAGGGAAATCAGGGATAGTATTAAAGCCAAGGAAATGGCATACAAATTGGCCAGAAATAGCAGCGAACCTGGGGACTGGGAGAAATTTAGAACTCAGCAGAGGAGGACAAAGGGTTTGATTAGGGCAGGGAAAATGGAGTACGAGAAGAAGCTTGCAGGGAACATTAAGGCGGATTGCAAAAGTTTCTATAGGTATGTAAAGAGAAAAAGGTTAGTAAAGACAGAATCAGGGGAAGTCATAACGGGGAACAAAGAAATGGCAGACCAATTGAACAAGTACTTTGGAGGACACAAACAACCTTCCGGATATAAAAGTGGTCAGAGGGTCTATTAAGGAGGAGGAACTGAGGGAAATCTTTATTAGTCGGGAAATTGTGTTGGGGAAATTGATGGGATTGAAGGCCGATAAATCCCCAGGGCCTGATGGACTGCATTCCAGAGTACTTAAGGAGGTGGCCTTGGAAATAGCGGATGCATTGACAGTCATTTTCCAACATTCCATTGACTCTGGATCAGTTCCTATCGAGTGGAGGGTAGCCAATGTAACCCCACTTTTTAAAAAAGGAGGGAGAGAAAGCAGGGAATTATAGACCGGTCAGCCTGACCTCAGTAGTGGGTAAAATGATGGAATCAATTATTAAGGATGTCACAGCAGCGCATTTGGAAAATGGTGACATGATAGGTCCAAGTCAGCATGGATTTGTGAAAGGGAGATCATGCTTGACAAATCTTCTGGAATTTTTTGAGGATATTTCCAATAAAGTGGACAAAGGAGTACCAGTTGATGTGGTATATTTGGACTTTCAGAAGGCTTTCGACAAGGTCCCACACAGGAGATTAATGTGCAAAGTTAAAGCACATGGGATTGGGGGTAGTGTGCTGACGTGGATTGAGAACTGGTTGTCAGACAGGAAGCAAAGAGTAGGAGTAAATGGGTACTTTTCGGAATGGCAGGCAGTGACCGCAGGGTTCTGTGCTGGGGCCCCAGCTGTTTACATTGTACATTAATGATTTAGACGAGGGGATTAAATGTAGTATCTCCAAATTTGCGGATGACACTAAGTTGGGTGGCAGTGTGAGCTGCGAGGAGGATGCTATGAGGCTACAGAGTGACTTGGATAGGTTAGGTGAGTGGGCAAATGCGTGGCAGATGCAGTATAATGTGGATAAATGTGAGGTTATCCACTTTGGTGGTAAAAACAGAGAGACAGACTATTATCTGAATGGTGACAGATTAGGAAAAGGGAAGGTGCAACGAGACCTGGGTGTCATGGTACATCAGTCATTGAAGGTTGGCATGCAGGTACAGCAGGCGGTTAAGAAAGCAAATGGCATGTTGGCCTTCATAGCGAGGGGATTAGAGTACAGGGGCAGGGAGGTGTTGCTACAGTTGTACAGGGCCTTGGTGAGGCCACACCTGGAGTATTGTGTACAGTTTTGGTCTCCTAACTTGAGGAAGGACATTCTTGCTATTGAGGGAGTGCAGCGAAGATTCACCAGACTGATTCCCGGGATGGTGGGACTGACCTATCAAGAAAGACTGGATCAACTGGGCTTGTATTCACTGGAGTTCAGAAGAGTGAGAGGGGACCTCATAGAAACGTTTAAAATTCTGACGGGTTTGGACAGGTTGGATGCAGGAAGAATGTTCCCAATGTTGGGGAAGTCCAGAACCAGGGGTCACAGTCTAAGGATAAGGGGTAAGCCATTTAGGACCGAGATAAGGAGAAACTTCTTCACCCAGAGAGTGGTGAACCTGTGGAATTCTCTACCACAGGAAGTAGTTGAGGCCAATTCACTAAATATATTCAAAAGGGAGTTAGATGAAGTCCTTACTACTCGGGGGATCAAGGGGTATGGCGTGAAAGCAGGAAGTGGGTACTGAAGTTTCATGTTCAGCCATGAACTCATTGAATGGCGGTGCAGGCTAGAAGGGCTGAATGGCCTGCTCCTGCATCTATTTTCTATGTTTCTATGTTTCTAAATAGGAGCAGGAGTAGGCCATTTGGCATCTTGAGTGTGCTCCGCCATTTAATATCATGACTGATCTGATCTTGGCCTCAACTCCACTTCCCTGCCCACTCCCCATAACCTTTGACTCCCTTAATGTTCAAAAATCTCCACCGTTAATATATTCAATGACCCAGCCTCCACAGCTCTCTGGGGTAGAGAATTCCAAAGATTCATGACCCTCAGAGAAGAAATTCCTCCTCAGTTACGTTTTAAATGGGCGAGCCCTTATTCTGAAACTGTATCCCCCTAGTTCTAGATTCCCTCACGAGGAGAAACATTCTCTCTGCATTTACCCTGTCGAGCCCCCTCAGAATCTTGTACGTTTCAATAAGATATTGAGGATGGGGACAGAATGGAGGAGATATACGCTCATGGCTGGAACCATGGGAATGTGCTTGCTGTAAATGTCAGCTGGAATTATGCAGCCACTTGAGTTCAAGATATGGAAGTAAATTCTCCCCCATTGGGCACTCCTGTTGACAAAGTTGTCTCGGACCAAGCCCTGAGCTGCGTCAATCCTGCACTTTGTAGCAAACGCTCACTTACCTGCCTGCACCACTGTTGCAGCAACATTGGGAAAGCAACAGCTCACTTGCCCACTCGATCAAGTGGGAAAGGAGCTAGGAATGCCACTGAATGTTTGCTCACCCTCACTCTCTGAAGGAGAAGGAATGGAAGTTAAAAAAAAAGGGCGGGATGAGACACAGTCAGAAAATTAAACTCCCTGATTATACTTGGAGGGGTTCACAAGCAGCAACTCAACCAGTGAGGTTTGCAGATGGTCCTGTTCGCCATCCTCAGTGTTTGTATCCAACTGTCGTGAACAGGGCACCTCAGCCCCCCCACCAGCCAACCCCTGGGCTCGGAGTGAGATTGCTAATCTGGTGTCATTGTGCAGTGGTGTAAACCAAGCACTAGGGTTTATTTCTAGAGGGATCGAATTGAAAAGTAGTGAAGTTATGCTAAAGCTGTATCGAACCTTGGTTAGATCGCACTTGGGAGTACTGCGTGCAGTTCTGGTCGCCATATTATAAAAAGGATATTGAGGCACTGGAGAGGGTGCAAGGTTTACAAGGATGATATCAGAATGCGAGGGTACACCATCAGGAAAGGATAAACAGGCTGGGTCTCTTTTCTCTTCAAGAGAAGGCTGAGGAGTGACCTAATAAAGGTCTTTAAAATGATGAAAGAGTGGATACAGAGAGAATGTTTCCACTTGTGGGGAAGAGCATAACTAGAGCCCATCAATATAAGATAGTCACCAAGAAATCCAATGGGGAATTCAGGAGAAACTTCTTTACCCAGAGAGTGGTGAGAATGTGGAACTCGCTGCCACAGGGAGGGGTTGAGGCAAATAGTATCGATGCATTTAAGGGGAGGCTGGACAAGTATATGAGGGAGAAGGGAATCGAGGGTTATGCTGATAGAGTTAGATGAGGAAAGACGGGAGGAGGCTCGAGTGGAGCATAAACGGCGGCATGGACTGGTTGGGCCAAAAGGCCTGTTTCTGTGCTGTGTATCCCATGTAATCCTATGTGTCTGCTCACTTTTAACAGATAAACACTGCACCGACTCAGTTCATATAGCAGTCTTATAGCCAATAGAGTAGGAACACTGGCTCATGCTCCCCAGAGCCACTGCAGGAGCTGGAGGTCAGTTTGATTTCTGGAAAGAAACATAAGTCTGCTTGAAAAACAGATGTAATAAATGATATGCTTTGAAAATAGTCCACAAAAGAAATATTTGCATTGGCACAGAAATACAATGGGAATGAACAGCCAGAGAGAGAGAGAGGGGAAGAGGGATCTTCAAGGCTGCAGTTTCATAAGTCCTTGACTGTATGCTCCATCACGCTCCTTAGTGAGCAACAGAACACACTGGAAGGTTTTTTCTCATTTATCCCAGTTTTTATAAAAACACCCAGAGCGGGTAGATTGTTTGCAGGCTGCAAAATACAGTGATTGAAAACAATGGAGCTTCAACCAAATATTAGGTTTAGCATCCAATATAATTAAATATTTTAAGTTTCAAAGTGAGATGATGTTTAATGTGGGATTCAATTGCAGGGAGGACACTGAAATCACTTTGCATGGGAGGGGGGCACTAGAGGTTCCTCACCAGAACATTATCCAGGACACCAGGTCATTGGCAGAGAAAAGGTAAATTGCATTAAAATATTCTTTGTCAATGCACGGCACTCTGTTCAATTCTGAAACTTATGATGAATGGAGAAGCCATTCAGAGGGAGAGAAAACATTTCAACCACATGATTTTCCTCTACCTAAAGCTTGGAGAGCCAGCTACAGAGTTCAAAATATAACCTACTGGGCCACTGACAAATTCTCTGGCCATTGCACATTAGTCCTCCCCCGACTTGTGATTTTCTAAGCTGACTTTCTTTCCTCAGGAAGATGAGTGCACACCGCCACTTCCATCGGAGCAATAAAACCTCTGCATTTGGAGTTACTGGGCAGAAGATTTAGCTCTACATTACTAGTTGTACGGATTAAGAAATAAAATATGTGCGATTTAAACTAGTCTTTAAACTCTTTTTGGGAATATTGGTTGATGAAAATTCCTCGTTACCTAATGAGGAAGTGGGTCATATTTTGATAGTAAAGTGATCATGAATATTCTAATACCATTAAATATTCGGAGTGACTATTTGTCCCAACTCACGTTTCTGCATGTGTCTCCCGACGACGCAAGCGCAGAAGCGGGTTTAGGACAAATAGTCACCGACTCTGCCATTCTCCCCCCCCCCCCCCCGTTTTCTGCGAATGTGTCGGAACTGCCCTGAACCCCACATTGTTCGCTGGGCCACCGTGCCCCAAGCCCCCCAGCTGGGCCAGAGCCGGGGGGAGAGCAGCGAGCAGAGAGAGCCAGCAGGCGAGTGGGGAGGGGGAGGGAAGAAGGGGGAGAGAGCGCCTGGTTGGGGCGGGGGGGGGGGGGGGCGGCGGGGAAAGAGAGCCTGGTTTTGTGGGGGGGGGGGGGAGGGGGGGAGGGTGGCGGTGAAAGAGAGGGAACTCAGGGAAGACAAATCACGATCTTCCAACCCCCTTTACACCCACGACACTTACACTTCATACCCAATAAACCTGTTCACAATCCGCACACAATTTCCCGTCTATGGCGGGGTGGGGGGGGGCGCGGGAAGGTCTTGCACTTGGATAAGGGACTTAGGTTCAAGGTGGGATACACTTGTACTGGGGTAAGGAGATGCACTTGCGCTGGGGTAAGGAGGGACTTAGGCTGGGGGAGGGATGCACTTGCGCTGGGGTAAGGAGAGACTTTGGCTGGGGGGAGGCATGTGTCCTTTCTGACTTCTGAAGTTCAAATGACTCATGTTACAATGTGCAAAGTTAGGCTGGGCGGTTCCACTTACACATTCCAGAGAAACTTCAGGGTGTGGCTTATCCTCCAGGTGGACCAATCAGCAATAGGTCATGTGATAATGGAGAGCCAATCAGAGAAACGGCTGCAATTCAGTTAGTACAACTTAACACAGCCTTAAATATTACTTGTGGATCGAGGCTTTTCTAATTACTTTCCCTCTTCGCCGAAGGAATTTGGAGATTGTGGAGAAACTGAATAAAAAGGCCACAGCAAGCAATGAACAACAATACCACCACATTGAGAAAGATTTGCATCAATCATATAACTGGGCCAATAAGTGGCAAATGCAGTTTCATGTGGATAAGGATAAAAGAATTAACTGGGAGCAAGGAACCCCCCAAAACAGATGGATGTGCTAAATGAAACTGTGATATAAAAGTACTGATTGGGAAAGAGATCCAAGGATTGAGAGAAATGGGGAGATGCGAGTGACTGAAGTTGATGCATTAAAATGGGACAATCTGATTGGGTCAAAAGGCTTTTTCTGTTTCCTAATTTTTCTCCCGATTTATATTGGGCTACAGCTCCGCAGGTAACAAGTACCTTCCAATACCACTCCCAAGTGACCACTTTTTAATATGTGAGCCTAGATAGAACGTGCAGATGAGCCCTTTGGTCATGGCATAGCCTGGCAGATACTGTCCTCCCCAAAGATCTACATGAGCAAACTTTCCAGCTGGTGTCACTCCGTAACAATCAGGCGTTTGAATCTACAGCACAGAAACAAGCCATTCGGCACAACTAGTCCATGCTCTACACAAGCCTCCTCCCATTCGACTGTATCTAACCCTATCAGCATATCCTTTTATTCCCTTCTCCCTCATATACTTGTCCAGCCTCCCCTTAAATGTATCGATACTATTCGCCTCAACCCCTCCCTGTGGCAGCGAGTTCCACATTCTCACCCCTCTCTGGGTAAAGAAGTTTCTCCCGAATTCCCCATTGGATTTATTAGTGATTGTCTTATATTGCTGGCCCTTAGTTTTGGTCTTCACCACAAGTGAAAATATCTTCTCTACGTATACCCCAGTCAACCCCTTCATCATTTTAAAGACCTCCATCAGGTCACCCCTCAGCCTTGTGTTTTCTGGAGAAAAGAGCCCCAGCCTGTACAGTCTTTCATTATGATTGACATTTCTGGCCCCTCCTGTCTCGGCAACGGAGGCCTGCTGAAGCCACGACTGAAATTGGCTAACTTTTGTTAAAAATAAACACAGGAGATTGAACCTGGGGCTTCTGCAAGGCTTCGTCATACGGTGACATTACCACCGAGCCATCGGGGCAGCTTGTAAAAATCCTTACGCCCTTAATATATGTGACCTGCATTCAGAGATTTATCTTTAAATGGATGCGGGGTTCTTCTGCTGCCGTCTGTACGGTTACAATGTCATGATTGCCAGGCTGGATCAAAGCCAGTGCAGAAATAGAAAGTGATTTGGTTTGAATTAAAAAACTCAGCAAACTTTCCAGTTAATAACTCATGCTTGAAATGGATTCAGCAAAGATTGTTTCTGTTTGATTACTTTGCATTCACTTTGCTAACTACTATTGATTTCAACTTTAAAAACTGCAGGACTGTGCAACTTCCTTTTACTTTGGTCATTTGTCATCAGCTTCTATTCCATTCTCTTCCTTCTCAGAGAAGCATATTATAATTCAACGGTTGATGGATAATGGAGGGGTGGGGGGGGGGGGGAAAAGAGTTTCCATATTGCTTGCTAACAAATCCTTGCCAACAGCTAGCATTTAATTTCAAATGTTTACAGCTCAAAGCCTGCTGGAAGAACGAAGCCAGGCACAAAAACCAAAAAGGAAAACATTAAGCACTTCAGCTCACGTAGTCCAAATGCCGCCAAAGTCAGCCGCGAGGTACTGCTGTCAGGCACCCCAAGTCTTGGGGGCGGGCCATCGCAGCTGCGGTTAACATCCAGCAGACAATGGCACATCGCTTCCACCGGTTAAAAATCAGACTTTCAATTACGCAGAATAATTTATTTTCAAAACGCTAATAATTAGCAAAAGCCAGCAGAAGATGCTGGGAATACGCAACGGGTACCTGAACAAGAGATGGGTTAACGTCCTGGGGGGCGGGGGGGCAGGACCCTCAGTCAAGAGACTGTGACAAGTTCTGAGGAAGGGCCTACCACTGAAACGTTAACTTATCTTTTCTCTTATTTCCACCATTTTTCTGTTGTGAATTAGCATCCTTAAGTTTAGAAGAATGAGAGGTGATCTCATTGAATCAGACAAAATTCTTACAGGGCTTGACAGGGTAGATGCAGGGAGGATGTTTCCCCCGGGCTGGGGAGTCTAGAACCAGGGGTCACAGTCTCAGGATAAGCGGTTGGCCTTTAAGGACTGAGATGAGGAGAAATTTCTTTACACCAGAGGATGGTGAATCTTTGGAATTCTCTACCCCCAGAGGGCTGTGGAGGCTCAGTCTTGGAATACATTCAAACGAGATATCGCTAATTTTTTGGATATTAAGGAAATCAAGGGATACGGGATCTGGCGGGAAAGTGGAGTTGAGGTCGATGATTAGCCATGAGCTCACTGAATGGCGGAGCAGGCTCGAGGGGCTGAATGGCCTACTCCTGCTCCTAATTCTTGTGTTAGGCTCTGACAATCATCACCATGCGATTGTACAGTGGTGAAATAAAAAGGGATTGTAGTCGTTGTACAGTCTGACTTTTAACCTGTAAAGATGCCCTACAATTGTGTTAGTAGCCGGGGGAGGGGGGGGGGTTTCTATCCACAATCCAAAACCTAGCAAGCAGTTTCAGTCATTTCTTTCCCCCAAGAGTTCTACCATCTGCAGGCTGTTAAAGAGGTGTAGAGGCGAGAGATTCCAGCAACCCCCACCCCCCCACCCCCGATTAGTCTTGGCAAAGCTCACTTGGGTTCAGAATCTGCAACATAGCTGCAATGGCTTGAAACAAGATTCATCCAGAGCCAACCATGCAGCAGTAAGGCGCAGGCGATACCGTAGAGGCAGTCGATATCATCCTGCCCCGAGATCAGCCAGTTCTTGAAGAGCCGAATGTGGTAGGAGCATTGTTGGAGATGCCGGGCCAAGGCCCCGTCAAGGGCCAGGTTCTGTGCGAAACTGTTGTCGGCCGAGAATCGCCTCAGCAGCTGAGCCACGCGACGATGGTCCAGCAAGTCTAGGGAACGGGCACCGGTAGAAAAAGAGCAAAATAAAAACACCACCAACAACAACAAGGACACAATTACCATAAGGGAAGAAGCATTTGTAAGAATCCAAACCATCCAAGAAAAGAATGTACCAAATGAAGAGAGAAAGACAATGAGCTGCTGCTGGTCTCGAACCCAACTGAAAGGAACATACATTTATATAATTAAAAATAAAATAGAAATCAGAAGGAAAAAAAAAAATACTTGCATTTATTTACTGCCTGATCACATCATCGAAACGTGTCCAAGGGCTTCACAAAGTGAACTGCTTTTGATGCACAGACTTAGAGGCAAATGTGGCCATCGCTTTCTGTCAGCAAACAATGTGGGTTGAGGGTGGAATACTGTCAGGACACCTAGAGAAACTCCCGGCTTTTCTTTTGGCACTGCCTTAGGGTCTTTCAACGTCCATCTGAGCAGGCAGATGGAGCCTGCAGTTTAACGTCTCATCAGAAAGACGGCACCCACAGCACTGCGGCACTCCCTCGGCACTGCACTGGGAGCGTCAGCCTGGATTTGTGTGCTCAAGTCTCTGGAGTGGGGCTTGAACCCACAACCTTCTGGCTCAAAGGCGAGGGAGTGCTATCCACGGCGCACCGGCTGACACTGATACACTTTATTGGTGAATGTCACAATTGCACTCCTGAAAATATAAACTCGTTTTCCATGAAGAAAATAAAGATGTTGAGGACAGCACTCCCACCGCAGCCATGCAAACATCATATTTAAATTACTGAGCATCGTGATAAAACAAAATAGCGCTGGTATTGGATTATAGCGAGGCCTGGAGGCCTCTCTGCACTGACCTCTGGGCAGATGTGTTGCCCTGGCTCAGCATGTGGGCTCTAAGTGCATCCCAACGCAGTAACCGAAAAATATTTCACTTTCCTAACAAACGGAGAACATTTCCAATTGAATACAGCAAGCACTCCGCCACCTTCAAGTACAGGCATCAAGTTTCAGCCGCGGGAAGAGCTGTGCCCTTTATTTTTGGGTCATTTGCACACACAGGCCCTGCAGCGGCGAGACCGTCTAGAACAGTTAAATTCCAGGAGAGGTGATCTTGTCAGAGCGAGGAAGCCGACTGCAACTAGACAAGGCCAAAGCTGTGGGTGGTGACCTCAATGCCGAATTGAAATGGAATCTCGCTTAGGGTCTGGAGGGAAGATCTCTGCTCTGTCTGCTAACAAAGAAAAGCTTTTGGCAACTTATTAAAGCCCAAAGAATACAGGCTGTGATGAAATGGGTGGTGGAGCAATGTGTTCTCGACTGTAGACAAACGGGATGGGAGCCAGGCCTGAGGGTGGAGACAAGGTGTCCAAGCTCTGATGAAATCCTCTTCATGTACAAGTTCATGATATCTTAATCCCCTCTTTTGCAAACTGTAATCCTCGATAAAGGATCTTGCTCCCTCACTACCCAAGAAACACGGTATATATATCAGAGCTGAGACAGTTGTACCCTCCCTGCGCAGTGATTTTTTCAGTAAGGCTCACTTAGCTCCAAAATAAACAGGGCGTTCATATGTCTCTCACACTTCCATTATGTCCCAAATAAGCAAAAATAAATGGGACTATTTGTACTGCACTTTTTTTTGACAGACAGGCGACTAGCCCCACCCCCCTCTCAGCCGAATCATTCCATCCACCGGTGCCAGAAGCAGGACCCGAGGCACAGACTCTCTCCCCGGGCGGCCTGGGCCTGACGGTGGCCAGCCGCTGCTTCTCCTGCCGACCGGGCCTCCTGTGAGCCGCGAATCCTGAGCGGCGGCTGGGGGGGGGGTAAGGCAGTTCGGAGGGCCTTGGGGCCGCGAATCAGGGTGGGGAGAGAGTGAGAGACAGAGAATGGGTGGAGAGAGGGGAGGGAGGGAGGGAGGGAGGGAGAGAGAGAGAGAGAGGCTGGTGGAGAGAGGGGGAGGCTGGGTGGAGAGAGAGAGAGAGGGAGGCTGGGTGGAGAGAGAGAGAGAGAGGGAGGCTGGGTGGAGAGAGAGGCTGGATAGAGAGAGAGAGAGAGAGAGAGAGAGAGAGAGAGAGAGAGAGGCTGGATAGAGAGAGGGGGGCTGGGTGGCGAGAGAGAGGCTGGTGGAGAGAGAGAGTGAGAGCGAGAGACTGGGTGGAGAGAGAGAGAGAGAGAGAGAGAGAGAGAGAGAGAGAGAGAGAGAGGGCTCGGTGGAGAGAGGGAGAGAGAGAGAGAGAGAGAGAGAGAGAGAGAGAGAGAGAGAGAGAGAGAGAGAGGAGGGGGGGAGGGAGGGAGGCTGGGTGGAGAGAGAGCGAGCGAGAGAGGGGCTCGGTGGTGAGAGAGAGCGAGAGAGAGAGAGAGAGAGAGAGACTGGGTGGAGAGCGCGAGAACGAGAGCAAGAGAGAGGCTGGGTGGTGAGAGAGGCTGGGTGGAGAGAGAGAGATGGGGGTTGGGGGGGAAATCGGAGTGGAGAGAGAGAATTCAGGAAAGACAGATCACGTTCTTCCAATCCCGTATACAAGGGTCATCATTGGAGTGGATGATATCCAGAAGTCATGATACTGTCACTATTCACTTCGTACCCAATAAACCTGTTAACAATCCGTACACAATATCCCATCTATGGTGGGGGTGGGGGGAGGTTGCATTTGAGCTTGGGTAAGGCACTTTGGCTGGGGGAGGGAAGTACTTGGACTGGGATAAGGCACTTTGGCTGGGGGAGGAATG
This sequence comes from Pristiophorus japonicus, assembly GCF_044704955.1. NCBI lineage: Eukaryota > Metazoa > Chordata > Chondrichthyes > Pristiophoridae > Pristiophorus > Pristiophorus japonicus. The sequence goes on from NC_091997.1 coordinate 66,694,931, forward strand.
CACTTGGACTGGGTGGGTAAGGCAGTTCAGTTGCTATCTTCTGGGGAGCTCTGTCCTCTGTCGCTTCAGGAAGTCAAAGTGGATCGAGTTACAATTTGCAAAGTCAGTGAGACCTTGGGATGGGCAGTGACACATTCCAGTGAAATTTCAGGTGTGGCTTATCTTCCAAGGAGACCAATCAGAAATAAGGGATGGAGCCCGTTAGCCATTTTTGCAGTACAAATAAGCGCAACCAAAATAAATATGCACCTAGCCAGTGTTTTTTAAAAAAACCGTTTTAATCACACTGCTTCTTTCTGAAAATATGGCTGGGCTTCCCAACTGCTCAGTCAGGGCAAGGAAGATTGTTTGCTGAGCTAGCAAGTTTCAGGCAAGGCAGAGGTGAAGGCCCTCTAGGTTTTGGAAGGGAGGTGGGCAAAGGGAAATCCAATGGCTCCCATTGGAGGGCGCAGTGAGAGGAAGCTGAGTGAGGATATGATTGGTGCAACCATACCCTTCAGAAGGGGAGAAAATTGGGTGGGAGGAAACCTGATAATTTGTGGAGAAAAATCTATGCTCGACCTGAAACAGATGTCTGGGACACTGGAGATCACGAGTGAAACAGAGTTTTTAAAACAAAGTTCCAGAAACAAAACACCAATCAAAAGAGCGAGCCAACAATTTGTTTGAACGATTCAAAGTAGGCATATTGCTCTTCCAAGATTCACTTTTCTTTACATGAATATATACATGAAAATGGAAATAAGACCCATGTAGCCACAAACCACATTGTAGATTGTGAAGAGATGTTGGGTGACTGAATAAGGAGAAAGGATGTGATATGGGTTCATGTTGACTTGTCTGGTGGGATGCACATAGCCCCATTTTCGAGAACAAATGTACAATTATATAATAAATATTCTGACCAATTTTTCTCAATTAATTAGATGGAGAGATGGCTGCATGTAACATATAATAGTTACTGCCTCTAGTCTCAAATGGATGCAAGAGAAATTAACCAGCATGCAGCGTTACGCTTGAATGGGCTACCGAGATTTCATTTCTACTCTTGGTGAACTGTTAGTTTGATTTTATTCTCTGCTTGATGCAAAGGTTGTGTTCGAAGTTCCATTATTTTTCTTTCCTTTTTTAAATTCCCTCCTCTCCTGAAGGCGTCGCCTTATTGGGGGTATGGTTCCCCAGGCTCCAGCTCCCCTACTGTACCCTACCCAAGTGACCGTAGCAAGACCCTGAGCCCATTCAATATCCAGACATTCACTATCCATTCAGTGTCACTCTGACTGTGATGCAGAGTTGGAGACCTGGCTGATTACTGCCCTCACCCCCACCCCCACCCCCTCCGCTTTCCTCGGACGACGTCACTGATACCAACTGCAGCGCCCCCTAGCCGAGACCGGCTTACTCAGCACACAGCAGGAATAGCATCTGGTCTGTATGGCTCAGCAGCGCATAGCACATCCTTCAGATGGTGCCACAAAAGTTCCATGACTTGAGCATAACTCTAAGAGCAAGTGTGTTTGTATGTACTAGGTCCATACAGCGGAGCCTGGTCTCCAGTTGTCTTGGACCCCCTTGCCACTGGACCAAGACCTTGCTCTTAAGTCAAGCCCATGTGGTAGCTGGTGTGCAACGGCCACCCCGCGTTAAAATAATTCACACACAGGCATCTTCCACCCTTCAAAATGAAGTTCGGGACCTGTAACGTCAGGACCCTCATGGACAACCCCAACAGCAACAGGCCGGAATGGCGTACTGCCATCGTTGCCCAAGAGCTCAGACACTTCGACATCAACACCCTAAGCGAGACCCAGCGGGCAGGGGAAGGCCAGCTCAAGGAACAAGATGGTGGTTACACCTTCTTCTGGAAAGGTAAACCAGAAGAAGATTGCCGCCTCCATGGGATTGGCTTCGCCATTAAAAAATGAACTAGTTGGCCATCTCAGAGACTCCCCTTTCATGACTGTTCGGATCACCCTAGCCCGGAACCAGTGCACTACGGTCTTCAAGTGCGTACGCCCCAACCCTGGAAGCTTACAGACGAGACCAGAGAGGAGTTCTACTCCAGCCTCGAACAATACCTATAAAGTCATCCTCGACTCCGAGGGACTGCTTAAGAAAATGAGCAGAAAGGCCTCTCTGAGCCAGGTCGCCACGTGACCCTTACTGGCGACCTTTACCACCAACTGACCCATTTGATAAGACAACTTGGCCGTGCGTCCCGAAACCTGCAAAAGACGGTTAACTGGACAGTGAAGCAAAATCAGGAGGTGCCGATGTTCGCCAGTCAGTACTTCACAGCTGATGAAATGGAATGATTGACAGGTGCGATTGCCATTCTAAACTGATGGAGGTTTTATTGAAAAGGAAGTGTCATCAACTTAAAAAAAAAGGTTAAAAATGTGTGGGACATTTTTTTTTTCTTAGTAGAATCATTGAATCATGTTAAAGATTTGGGAATGGTGATGCCGAAATAATGAAAAAATAAATGTGGAAAAACACAAATTGAGAAAAGAAAGATTGAAGTGGACATTTAAAAGATTAAAAAAAAACAAGTGCATTTAAGAACCATGCAAAAAAAAAAGTAAAAAAGTTAAGATTGTAAAGGATAATTGAAAAGAAGCAAACATACCATTAGTCGGATGCTTTGCAAACGAGACAGAAAATCGTTTAACGGCTGTCATAGATAACATTTCTGAGGAAACAAAAAGGGCTGAAGTTAAAACTAACAGTGCAGTTTTAACACAGAACGTCCCACATTACATGAGCGGGTGATGACTTCTTAAAAAGAAAAATGCAAAACCAACCTCTCACCTTGGGGGCCCCCTTGATTCAACACTTCCGCGTTTGGCTGTGCTGGTGGTTGCGGGGGGGGGGGGGGGGGGTGGGGGAGAAACAAGAGGAGTGGGACAAGAGGAGTCGGATACCCCGACATGATCGCACCTCTGAACTTAGCCTTCGGGAGCAATTGTTCAGCATGCATTAGGGATGGCAATGCATCTTTCCCTCTGTCCATCCAATCAACCGGGGAGCCTGTCCCAATGTGACCTCTTCCTTTAGGCCACAGACATAGAAGCTGGTTTGAGTACATAAAGTCATTATGTCCAAGGCCCGGGGAGGGGCGGAGGGACAGTTTAAATGCGAACAAGCTCGGATACTCAAAAGAGTAAAATGGGCACCTTTAAACAGGAAGCCCCCTCACGTGCCATGTTCGCGGAGTCAGGGTGCCCTTGCTGGTGGGCTGGTATCGGCCGACAGGCCCACCAACTGTGCTGGGAATGCACAGCCCCACTATACCGTTGCTGCTCGTGCCGCTGTTCTATAATTGGTTCACCAGCACGCGCCATGCGCAGCCTGGTATCGGCAAATGTGAAATATCTCTGGGCGATGGCTTTGCACCAGGGGCAATACAGACACTGCCACTTCAAACTGAAATAAAGAAAGATGAAGATGGCCGCCCTGGCCCACCATTCTACGGTCACCGATTGTCCCATTTGTTTGCCATTTAATAAATAAATGAATAAATAAACAAAACACCACAGTGCAGAATGACGAGCAGAGCTTCATTGCATGCGTTTGCGGCACGTGTGGCAGAGATCCGTCACTCCACAGGGTGGCGAGTAGTGTAGATTCCGTCTCGCCTTTCCTGCATCGTTGCCAAGGCGCTGGCAACGTCACAACATTCATGCACTGTCCAAAAGTTGTGATTGCACGAGAGCGGGCACGGAGGAGATTTACGAGGATGTTGCCGCGACTGGAGAATTTTAGCGATGAGGAAAGATTGGATAGGCTGGGGTTGTTTTCTTTGGAACAGTGGAAGCAGAGGGGAGATTTAATTGAAGTGTATAAAATTATGAGGGGCCTAGATAGTAAAAATAAAACTGGGAAGGTGGCTCAACCGTGGCGAATAAGGGAAATTAAGGATAGTGTTAAAACCAAGGAAGAGGCATATAAATTGGCTAGAAAAAGCAACAAACCTGAGGACTGGGAGAAATTTAGAATTCAACAGAGGAGGACTAAGTGTTTAATTAAGAGGGGGAAATAGAGTACGAGAGGAAGCTTGCAGGGAACATAAAAACTGACTGCAAAAGCTTCTATAAATATGTGAAGAGAAAAAGATTAGTGAAGACAAAGGTAGGTCCCTTGCAGTCGGATTCAGGTGAATTTATAATGGGGAACAAAGAAATGGCAGACCAATTGAACAAATACTTCGGTTCAGTCTTCATGGAGGAAGACACAAATAACCTTCCGAATGTACTAGGGGACAGTGGGTCTAGTGAGGAGGAACTGAAGGATATCCTTATTAGGCGGAAAATTGTGTTAGGGAAATTGATGGGATTGAAGGCCGATAAATCCCTGGGGCCTGATAGTCTGCATCCCAGAGTATTTAAAGAAGTGGCCATAGAAATAGTGGATGCATTGGTGATCATTTTCCAACAGTCTATCGACTCTGGATCAGTTCCTATGGACTGGAGGGTAACTAATGTAACACCACTTTTTAAAAAAAGGAAGGAGAGAAAATGGGTAATTATGGACTGGTTAGCCTGACATCAGTATGGGGGAAATGTTGGAATCAATTATTAAGGATGAAATAGCAGCGCATTTGGAAAGCAGTGACAGGATCGGTCCAAGTCAGCATGGATTTATGAAAGGGAAATCATGCTTGATGAATTTTCTGGAATTTTTTGAGGATGTAACTAGCAGAATGGACAAGGGAGAACCAGTGGATGTGGTGTATTTAGACTTTCAAAAGGCTTTTGACAAGGTCCTGCACAAGAGATTGGTGTGCAAAATCAAAGCACATGGTATTGGGGGTAATGTATTGACGTAGAGAGAGAACTGGTTGGCAGACAGGAAGCAGAGAGTCGGGATAAACGGGTCCTTTTCAGAATGGCAGGCAGTGACTAGTGGAGTGCCACAGGGCTCAGTGCTGGGACCCTTAGTTCTTTACAATATACAGTAACGATTTAGATGAAGGAATTGAGTGTAATATCTCCAAGTTTTCAGATGACACTAAGCTGGGTGGCGGTGTGAGCTGTGAGGAGGACGCTAAGAGGTTGCAGGGTGACTTGGACAGGTTAGGTGAGTGGGCAAATGCATGGCAGATGCAGTATAATGTGGATAAATGTGAGCTTATCCATTTTGCGGGCAAAAACACAAAGGCAGATTATTATCTGAATGGCGGCAGATTAGGAAAAGGGGAGGTGCAACGAGACCTGGGTGTCATGGTTCATCAGTCATTGAAAGTTGGCATGCAGGTACAGCAGGCGGTGAAGGCAGCAAATGGTATGTTGGCCTTCATAGCTAGGGGATTTGAGTATAGGAGCAGGGAGGTCTTACTGCAGTTGTACAGGGCCTTGGTGAGGCCTCACCTGGAATAGTGTGTTCGGTTTTGGCTTCCTAATCTGTGGAAGGACATTCTTGCTATTGAGGGAGTGCAGCGAAGGTTCACCAGACTGATTCCAGGGATGGCTGGACTGACATATGAGGAGAGACTGGATCAACTGGGCCTTTATTCACTGGAGTTTAGAAGGATGAGAGGGGATCTCATAGAAATATATAAGATTCTGACAGGACTGGACACGTTAGATGCGGGAAGAATGTTCCCGATGTTGAGGTAGTCCAGAACCAGGGGACAGTCTTAGGATAAGGGGTAGGCCATTTAGGACTGAGGTGAGGAGAAACTTCTTCACTCAGAGTTGTTAACCTGTGGAATTCCCTGCCACAGAATGTTGTTGATGCCAGTTCATTGGATATATTCAAGAGGGAGTTAGATATGGCTCTTACGGCTAAAGAGATCAAGGGGTATGGAGAGAAAGCAGGAAAGTGGTACTGAAGGAATGATCAGCCATGATCTTATTGAATGGCGGTGCAAGCTCGAAGGGCTGAATGGCCTACTCCTGCACCTATTTTCTATGTTTCTATGTAGAGTGAATAGGATGGACCTATTTCCCTTAGCAGAGGGGTCAACAACCAGAGGGCATAGATTTAAAGTAATTGGTTGGAAGTTCAGAGGGGATTTGAGGGGAATTGTTTTCATCCAACAGGGTGGTGGGGGTCTGGAACTCGCTGCCTGAAAGGGTGATAGAGGCAGAATCCCTCACCACATCGCAACCTACAGGGCCAAGGACCTAGTGCTAGAAAGTGGGATTAGGCTGGATAGCTCTTTGTCGGCCGGCACGGACACGATGGGCTGAAATGGCCTCCTTCTGTGCTGTAAATTTCTATGATTCTATGATGAAAAGATCAGGTACGTTGTAGGAAGGCAGCTTGGATTACCTATACCAATACCTGGCATTCAGAGATAGGCACCACTGACTTTTCCCAATGCCCTCTCAGGAAAACTCCCACTGGCAACCCATTCTTCGTGGCTACCTTAAGCTTCCTCGAGACATCTTCTGAACCAGATGTTTAATGTTAACATCTCACATTTACTGGGGCTCAAAATAAGAATGAGGACGAGAGCACGACTGATAAACTGCATGCTTCCCTTGTAACTGGAAGGGCCATTACCAAATGTTACGTTTCCAAGAGTAGAATTGTGGCGAGAATGAGCGGAATGATGCAATAAAAAGTAATGTACAAGATGCTCGGGCTATGGCATGCACCAACAGCTTTTTGGTGACCAGGTCACTGGCTAACAAAAAAAACTGAAGAAAGAAAAATACCGCCTTCAAACCAAGCCCAGTAGCAGCATTTTTGTTGTTTGACTGTTAATGATTTTTGTTCTCTCTTCTGCTGCCTCCTGCCGAGATAGCTTACCGCATGGTCTCCTCTGTCCAAGTGACCATTTTCCATGTGCAGCCCTAGACAGTATCGGCAGTCTATCCAACCAAGGGGGGACACTGCAGTAGTGCTGATCCAGTCCTTGCCAACAATCTCCACGAACGTGCCCAATGTGACACAAACATGCCCAGTAAGACACAAACACGCACACAGGCACAGCACACAGAGATTACAGCACGGGTCGCTGGACAGTGGTCAGGAGTGGGAAGACTGTCCCTTTCCTGGCCCTTGGCTGTCGAGGCCAACCTTAATGCCCCCTCGGGCTGCACCAGATGTGACCAGTTACCTCAGTATGGACCAGGGATTGAGTGCTGCTCCCTGCATTAATCAGCTGACCTGCTGGACAAGCACAGCTTGTGCATCAATCAGCCCTACATTCTCTATTCCAGACAGACCTGGATTACAGCCATTATTAGTACATAGATCTTTCAAATTCAACTTCAATCCGTGTCCTCAGAATGGAAAATCCTGACAGGAATTAAGTGTTGTCTGGCCAGCCAATCAATCCATATTAATATTAATACTGGTTCTGATGATGAATTGCTTTGAAGAAAGTTTGTGCAATATCAGAGCTTAAGTCAACTTGGATTAGTTCTCAGTTCTCTGGGTACAATAGGTGCGCCAGTCAGAGCGAGAAAGCTCGGTAAAGTCACATCACCTGCTGGGTAGAAGCTTTCAGAACGCATTAAAAATAAACCCTACAAAAACTTTAATCAAAAGGAAATAAATCCCAAGAAGGAATTTAATAATAATTTTTAAAACTCACACCGTTAGAGCTTTATGTGGGTAGCAAAAAGATGCAGAGTCACAAAGGGACAGATACGGGATAAAGGAAGGAGGGAGAAGGCATGACTGGGGAACTGGGGAGTTCTTCTCTTTCCCGAAGTCACGAAACTGTAGAATAAAATATTTCAGACACAACTTCCTGTCGCCTGTTCTAAATTACACCCCACACAAAGTTTTATTAATTAAATATATTAATCGGAATGAATTCTGGAGCTACCCTTACTGATGGGCTATATCCTATGATTTAGCAAAGCCAAGACTTATGATCAGTGTGCATTTTTAATTAATGGAAGGTTGCAACATTGCAATCAGCTTTCCAGAGCTCAAACTACTACTTTTTAAAAAGATGGGCTTGCACTACAATTATCTCTTGTTGCAAGATCCAAATCTATTACACAGCTTGGCACATTCCCCCTGCTGCACAATTTCCGGCCTCCCTCACACTGGCTCCATGGATGGGTAAGGTACAGACAGCCAAGCCCAAACCCTCAACGCACAGGAGGTCTTTCCCAAGGGTTTTGGGAAGAGTTGGCATCCGTATTTTCTCGAGGTGAGGGGAGGGGAGCGCTCCCTCGAGGTGGTGGTGGGGGAGCCCTCCCTCTCGAGTGGGGGGGGGGGGGGGTGTGGGAGCCCTCCCTCGAGGTGGGAGAAGGGGAGTGCTCCCTCGAGGTGGGAATTCCCATCCAGAAACGTGTATCTGAATTTTTAAAAACGGATAAAACATTTTGGGCAGGTGTTTCACCGGATGCCAAGATCAGCTCAATCCTCGATCGTTGTGCCACCTCAATTAAGACTTTGTCACTATGCTGTCAAAAGTGGGCATAGTCTATGTGGCGGAAGGACTTTCCTACGTACCCTGAATAGTGTGCAGACTATTGCAAAGCGCGTGAAGGAGATTTAGCATAAGGAAGAAGGTAAAGCATAATTCTTGACTGACGGAAAGAGATGCGTCTCATCTGCATACACTACTGGCAGTACCCTCGCTGTGTAAATATTATGGGTAAACTTCACCTTGCAGTGGGAGCCAGCAGAATCCACTTCCACTAGCAAAAAAACATCCCTCGTCTCTATTTAGTCTACTCGACTACTGTTTGTATTCATTTACTCAGCTCAAACACCCTCGACACTGTCAAAGCAATAGATTACCGCTTTTCATGAGCTAAAATACTAATAGCTGTGGATGATTATAACCGAATGATGATTAATTTTGGAGATGAATTAGTGAGGCACTGCATACACCAGGTGTGTGTGTGAATGGAACAGGAGTCAATGATTGCCTTCCAAGGACAGCCTTCCCTTTTCCTGCATTCCAGGCACATCCATAATATTCTCACCCACTGAAATTAATGGAAGCAGTCTGAAGTAGCTTCCGTAACAGATTGTTAATTGCAATGTGTGAATATTTGACAAAGAGACAAGCTGGCAGCAGAGCTTACCTTTCCCAGGAACAAGTGCCAGCCTGCAGTACAACACAACAAAGCCTAGCATATCAACTAATCCCGAGACCATTAAGGATGGGCGATAAATGCTGCTCTTGCCAGTGACGCCCACATCCCGTGAACGAATAAATACATTTTTTCTTTAAATCGCCACGTCATTTATAGCTATCAGGACCCATTTCGTTTAGTCAGCTAGTAAAAAATAAACAGGCATTGGAAAAGCAGGCAGCACAACCCTACACCCATGCAAACACGCATGCATAGAGTTCTATGATCCCTGGGCAGAGAAAGGGAACCGACATTATAACTTGGGTCTGTCGGCTCCACATCGCATTTTACAGGCACCAATGGTGGAACTAGCCCCAGACATAACCTCTGCAGAAATATTAAGCATGTCATATACAATAATATCTCCTTCCATAGGAGGATTTTGGATGCCTTCATTAGCTCCAACCCCGACCCCGTTTATTATAGCGAGTTGTCTGCTTGCTTCTAGCCCTTGTATGCACCTAAAGAGTCACCACAGACAAACAAATTAATCATACATTGTATCCTGGTGACAGTGAAACTGATTCTTCAATTGGTAGGTAAAAGGCACTCAATTACTTTATCAAACTCCAAAGTACACATTCAGAATTTAAGAACATAAGAAATAGGAGCAGGAGTAGGCCATTTGGACCCTCAAGCCTGCTCCGCTATTCAATAATATCATGGCTGATCTGACCTTGGCCTCAACTCCACTTCCCTGGCCGCTCCTCATAACCCTCGACTCCCTATTGTTCAAAAATCTGTCTATTTCCACCTTAAATATATTCAATGGCCCAGCTTCCACTGCTCTCTGGGGCAGAGAATTCCACAGATTCATAACCCTCGGAGAGAAGAAATTCTTCCCTCACCTTAACTGAGAGTAAACCACTTAGCTGATTACTCATCAAATTGCACCATCTTGCGGTTCCATTTATGTCCCCCTCCTCCTGAAGAGGCTGAGGCTTGTTGGGGTGCAGTGTCACGGGTACCTCGACCAAGCGGCCAGTCTGCACCCTTAAGCCAGGTGGTGACAGTCAGCGGATTATTCAACTGGAACAGACATCAAAGCAGAGCCTACTCTCCACATGGGAGTCACTGGTCAAGGAGCAGGAGTAGGAGAATGACCATTGACTATAGCGCCCCCAACACTTCAGCTGAGGGCATCGAACTCGGCACACATCAGGGGCTGAGCCTAAAGCCCTTCACTGTCCACATGGCTCCGTACCACAGCACATTGGAGAACACAGCCAGCGGCTGAGAACACAGTGCCATCTCTAAAGTTTGTGTGAAGGTATTACTGACTAATCAGCTCCCTGCTCACCACCCTCCTCTCTATTAAACTGTCCTCCAGTACACTGAACCCCAGCAACTCGAAGAAATAGACATGTTGACAATAAATATTACATGAATGACAGAATGAAGGGAACTTGTTTCTAAGCGGTAGTACATCAGAGATTAGATAATGCTCGTGATAGAGGTCATGATTGGAACCTCTCAACATGCTAGTTCTAAAGGTATTGATTAACCGATGTATTTGCTAGGTCAAGTTGTGACTTTGGAACAATAGCCCTGGGAGTCACAACGTGTGATAGTACTGTTCTAATGCTGGCTCAAATTCCTCTTTCTGCTATTTTAATGCAGATGTTCACCGGTTTCGTGTAACTGGGTTAACGTTTCTTAAAACAGCAGACAGGGGAATTGGATATGCAGCTCGTACCATAGTATCGCACTGCGTAATTGTGCTCAGGTGATAATAGTGCGCAAGCTTGTACTACAATCAGGGGAGCGGGCAGGTTGGAGGTCAGAGGGCCTCCTCGTAGGACTGCTCCTGTGCCTGGCCAAGGGGGCCATTAACCGGTCGAGGCAGAGGGTGGCCGAGGGGGTTGTTCAGCCCGACTGCCTGTCTCTCTTTCGCGGCTACGTTCGCGCCAGGGTGTCCCTGGAGATGGTACGCTCGCGGCCTTCCGCGAGAGGTGGGCACCGGAGGGACTAGAATCACCCCCGGCAACCAAATTTTAATTTGAACTAAGTTTCCTTTAAAGTTTTATTTGGAAATTTGTGGGTTCTAGTACCCTTGCCAAAAGGGGTCACTTGATTTAAAGTTACAATTAAAATTGTTGTACTACAATCAGAGAGGACTTGGGAGCGAAAAGTCCTTCAGGTTTTTTTTTTTAAAACCATTTCCCGCGCCTGCATAACAGGCTTCTACTGAAATTCATTGTGATGAAATGAGAGTAGCCCAAGGTGGCAGCGTCTGGATCGCATCCAGCGCTGTCGAACCAGCAAATTGTAAACAGTTCTCAGCAACCTACCATCCTTCAGAGAAAAATAACTGGAGCCACTCTTTCTCCGGTGCGAGCGGGCGTAGTCTTGGAGGTTAGGGGCACTAGAGGAGCCACCAAGTACTGTGGTACTGAACAAACCAGCACACTGGGAACCTGCACACGAGACGGTTAGGTGTTAGGTCAAAAAAAAGGTTTTAGTAACAATCCCTCATGCTGCATGCGTTTATAAGATCTAACACACATATACGCAGGACAGATGGGAGATCATTTTTGAAATAACATTCAGAAACATTGTAGAATTTCAGTCTGAGAAGTTAGAGGTCAGGTTTAAATTTTAAAATTAAGATAAATTTCATCACTTATGGATGCCCAAAAATACAAGTCTCTAACCGCACCCATCCCCAGTAACCACCAATATTCCACGCCTGTTTTATACAGCTCAATAATGCTCTCTAAGCAAAACCCAAGTGTCAAGCACAGATCTGTACATCCCATAACCTCGGGGTGTTTTTCACTAGCCATGTGAAGGTGCCAAATCTTTCAGTCGCCTACCAGAATCTGGGCCCGACTGGAACAGGAGGTGGCCATTTAGCCCCTCAATCCTGTTCTGCCATTGAATTAGATAATGGCTGCTCTGTTTCTGAACTCCATCGAACTGTCTTGGTTCCATAACCCTCAATACCCTTTGCTAAACAAAAATCTATCAATCTCCAAGTTTTGACATTTTCAATTGACCCCCAGCCTCAGCAGCCTTTTTGGGAATGAGAGTTCCAGATTTTCACTAGCCTTTGTGTGAAGAAGTGCTCCCTGACCCTTGCACAGCCGAGCTTTGATTTTAAGGTGATGCTCCCTAGTTCTGCACTACCCCACCAAAGCTTCTCTCTATCCTTTAATATATTTTTCTCCTGAGTGAAGTGCCCTGCTGGTATGGGATTCCCTGGGTGCGGATTCCTGCTGGTATGGGATTCTCTGGGTGCGGACTCCTGCTGGTATGGGATTCACTGGGTGCGGATTCCTGCTGGTATGGGATTCCCTGGATACAGTGCCCTGCTGGTATGGGATCCCCTGGATACAGTGCCCTGCTGGTATGGGATCCCCTGGATACAGTGTCCTGCTGGTATGGGATCCCCTGGATACAGTGCCCTCTGCTGCCTCACCCACGTGGCCATCCAATGACCTTCAGCAGGTTATTTCAAGATGGTCTCAATCCTGGCCTCACCCAGTGGCCCCTTTCCCGCAGCAAGCAGTGCTGGGATAGTCTACTGAGACATTGAAACCATCTTCTCTCTTTTCAGAAGTGGTCGTCTCTGCTTCGTATTTACAGTACATTAAAAATGTAACACATTTTTGCCCACAGACCTCTCAGTTTAATAAATGCAGTGTAAAAATATTACAGCAATAAGCAAACTAGTGCATGGTTTTAAAATAAAATAGCTTTGTAACATGATTAAGAAATTACTAGTATTTAAATTGAAGTGTTACAAAAGCCAAAGAATCAAAGCAGTCTTGGTATAATGGCTCATCTTTTCCTAAATTCAGGGTATAATTCAAGGTACGCCAGTTTTCTCAACTAGTACAAGGATAACAAGAGAGATAATGTAAAATTTTGTGTTAAGCACGTCCTCGTGTCATGCTTTTCTATCAACATTTATCATTGTAAAGTTTTATGCCAACATTTCCCATGTCAACCGTCACAATGTAGTTACAAGATCTGGCCACTAGGTGGTTACATGATGGGAGTTTCTGAAGTCTCTCCCCATCTCAAGTCGCCATCTTGTATATAAAAAATATAAAAATTCATCAAATGTGGTCAATACCAATTTACTCATTATCTCAGCAGCCCTTAATTAAAATTTATGACAACGAAAACTAAATTTTGTATTATTTACTATAATCATAAAAATGCTCAACATAAATAGTTTTACAAGCTAGTTTATTTGGTTACTACCACTCCTTTCCTGGTTGCGCTGCTTCTGACTGGGGTATGGTTCCATGGGTGACGATTATTACCTCGTCCAAGCCTAGATGGTGAGAATTATCTAGGTATTCAGCTATGAAGGGCATCACAATTTGAGTCTGTCAAACATAACATAAGAACATAAGAAACAGGATCAGGAGTAGGCCATGCGGCCCCTCGAGCCTGCTCCACCATTCAATAAGATCATGGCTGATCTGATCATAGACTCAGCTCCACTTCCCTGCCCGCTCCCCATAACCCCATAACGTTTAAGAAACTGTCTATTTCTGTCTTAAATTTATTCAATGGCCGAGCTTCCACAGCTCTGTGAGGCAGCGAATTCCTCAGATTTACAACCCTCAGAGAAGAAATTTCTCCTCATCTCAGTTTTAAATGGGTGGCCCCTTATTCGAAGATCATGCCCTCTAGTTCCAGTCTCCCCGCAGCAGCAGAAACATCCTCTCTGCATCTACCTTGTCAAGTTCCCTCATAATCTTATACGTTTCGATTATTCATTCTTCTGAATTCCAAAGAGTAGAGGCCCAACCTACTCAAACTTTCCTCATAAGTCAACCCCCTCATCCCTGGAATCAACCGAGTGAACCTTCTCTGAACTCCCTCCAAAGCAAGTATATCCTTTCTTAAATATGGAAACCAAAACTGCACGCAGTATTCCAGGTGTGGCCTCACCAATACCCTGTGTAGCTGTAGCAAGACTTCCCTGCTTTTATACTCCATCCCCTTTGCAATAAAGGCCAAGATTCCATTGGCCTTCCTGATCACTTGCTGTGCCTGCATACTAACCTTTTGTGTTTCATGCACAAGTTCCCCCAGGTCCCGCTGTACTGCAGCACTTTGCAATCTTTCTCCAGTTAAATAATAACTTGCTCTTTGATTTTTTTTCTGCCAAAGTGCATGACCTCACACTTTCCTACATTATACTCCATCTGCCAAATTTTTGCCCACTCACTTAGCCTGTCTATGTCCTTTTGCAGGTTTTTTGTGTCCTTCTCACACATTGCTTTTCCTCATCACACAAGCACTTCCAGCAATGAGGAGGAGGAGTGGGGACCTTGGCTGATTTCTCCCCCCTCCCCCACCTCCCCACCCCACCCTCCCTAGCCAATTCCTGTAAATCAGCTAACTCAGCAAAGACCAGGATAGAACCAAGGATATTCCTTCCTGTATGGCTTAACACTACTTATCCAAGCGAGCAAACGTCAGCAATAGGACAGCTGCCCTTTCACCTCCTCCCTTCCCACCTTCCAGGGCCCCAAACACTCCTACCAGGTGAAAAAACGATTTACTTGTACTTCTAACTTAGTATACTGTAATCGCTGCTCACGATGCGTTCTCCTCTACACTGGGGATGACCAAACACAGTTCGGGTGACTGCTTTGCTGAACATCGCAGGTTAGTCCGCAAGTGTGACCCTGAGCTTCCAGTCTCTTGCCACTTTCATTCTCCGCCCCACTCCCACTCTGACCTCAGCTTCCTACACCGTTCCAATGGAGCTCAACGGAAGCTCGAGGAACAGCACCTGTTCTTTCAATTGGGCCCTTTACAACCTTCAGGCTCAACACTGAGATTAACAATTTTAGATCATAAACCCTGCTCCCATTTTTTCTGGACAGCAGATGCTGTTGACGATTCTGCCATTCCCATTTACACCTCCTCTACACTCTTCTTTTGTTCTTTTACTTGTTCCATTACCATCTCCTTTTGCCTTCTGAATCCCTTTTATCATTCAATCTCTCCTGCCTTCCACCCGATCACAGACCTTCCCCTTTTGTTCTTTCCTCCCCTCCCCCCTGCCCCAACACTTACTTAAAAATCTGTTCCATCTCTAACCTTTTCCAGTTCTGACGAAGGGTCATCGACCTGAAACATTAACTCTGTTTCTTTCTCTCCGCAGATGCTGCCTGACCCGCTGAGTATTTCCAGCATTTTCTGTTTTTATAAATTACCTTCGACATAACTGTAATTACAGAAGAACGGGATCATAGAGGTCAAAAGGACCTCTAATAGCACGGCTAGATGCAAGTGTCTTATCAAAGTTATTTCAATTAAATGTCTCGGTAGACATTTATGGTGAAATTTTTTTAATTAAAGAGCTTGTCAAAAAGGCCCAAGCAATGCTTAGAGATGGATCATGTTTAAGTCTGCACTGAATGAAAGTGTGCTTGGTCAGTCATACTTTGGATGCAATTCAAGTCTCCTCTAAAATATCTCATAATTCTCACTTGAGAAACCATAACTTTAAAAAGAATAAAACTTATAGAATCACAGAACAGTGCAGCAGAGAAGGAGGCTGCCATTCGGCCCCTCGAGTCTGCCCCGGCTCTCTCGAAGAGCAATCCCGTTAGTCCCACTCTCCCCGCTCTTTCCCCATATCCCGGCAATTTTTTCTCCTTCAAATATTTATCCAATTCCCTTTTGAAGGCTACTATTGAAGCGGTTTCCACCGCCCTATCAGGCAGTGCATTCCAAATCCTAACCACTCGCTGTGTAATAAGGTTTTTCCTCATCTCGCCTCGGGTTCTTTTGCCAATCACCTTAAATCTGTGCCCTCTGGTTATCGCTGCTTCTGCCACTAAACAGTTCCTCTTTAATTACTCTATCTGAAACCTTCATGATTTGAAACATCTCTATCTTGGCCTTAGCTGACCTTGCTCTCTGCTGGAGTGCAGTCCCACGGCCTGCTGGACCTCTCCCGTGTTTGCGCAGACAGTGAATTTCAGCCATGTGCTCGACCAATCGGCTACAACTCACCGCCCAGGTTCCACATCTGAAGTGCAGCCACTTGGGTGAAGTACGAGAGAGAGAGAGAGAGAGAGAGAGAGAGAGAGAGAGAGAGAGAGAGAGAGAGAGAGAGAGAGAGAGAGAGAGAGAGAGAGTTGTCCTGTGGAACTGTACCCCAGCAAAGGATAGGAGGGGCAAGAGAGCAAGAGAAAACACAGACACAACACTCACTTCTGAAACCTTCAATTGCAATTCTATTCGTTCAGGGAGAGACAAGGGAAAATTACTATGGATAAATGACAAGCTGTGTAATCCCAAAATGGAAATTGATTTTAACTTCGAATCTCCCTGTCTCTTTTCATTTCCGTTAAGGGCTCTATATCAAAGTAAATCCCTAAACCAACGCTGCAATTTTAAAATATTAAGTTCAAAAGTTCAACTTCCCACATCTTCACTTCAAATATCATCAAAATGTTGAAGCTTGTTGTTATCAGAATGAACCACTGCACTGCACGATAACGTTGAACAAACACATTAAGACGATAGTTGGGAAGAGTGATTAATCGCTCGTAAATCAGTGCGTTCACTGCCTCCGAAGCTTTTTAAGCAAATTTGTAGGAAAGTACTTGCAAGTGTGCTGCACGTGGGCAGTGCAGAGACTCGCGGTGTGTGTCGCAGAATGACGCGGCACATCAAATCACTGGCCATCAAATCACCATTACTGAAAGTGAACACGGGCGCAAGAGTCCGCCATTACAACGAGTACATTATAAGCTGACAAAATATAATGGTCAATACATTCAGGATATTAAATTGTTTGAGTATGAACTGCCTTGACAGCTCAGTTGGTAAAAAGCATACAGGTCCTAGGTTCAACCACCAGCCCAAACTAGAGCCTGACAGCCAGCGCAGAGGCTGGGGTTGCTAAACTGGCCTCAGCGCTCTGCATTATGGAGGTGGTAAGGGGCATCAGTGATCCTGGCTGCTGGTGGCTATCCAGTGACTCGTGGTCATTGAGCGAGATCGGACTTGGCGGCGATGCTTTTCACGGTCGCACGGCCAATTGACACTCACGGTCGAGACTTGCAAGTGCAGTGCGCCGACCGCATCAGAGGGCTGCTGACGTTTGCAGAGAGAGAACTTGCACTTATGGATTGCCACGGGACGTGCCCAAGCCAGTGAACTACTTACAAAGTGTGCTGGCTTGTTTTTGTAACTTGTAGCAACAGAATCTTTGGCCAAGTCGCTGCGTGGAGTTGTTGCTCCGTTGGGCAGGGCCTTTACCAACTGAGCCACCGTGGGTGTACAATTGTTTGACCATTGATGGTTGTTCCATGAATTGGGCCAAAAAGGACTCGAGCCTACTCCCACTGAAAGCGATGGATTTATCCAGAAATTCTTAAGAACAAAGAACCTAAAGAGCACTCCACAATACATCTCTTCTACTCTGCCATTCACCATTTAGCTTAAACTCCCCGAAGGACGCAGTAACATTGCCAAAGCTTCAACAAGGGTTCGCATTCCTCTCTGGCAGCTGTCGGACTAGGGATAGGTTTGGCAGTGTTGTGTGTTTTGTTTTCACAAGGTTTCGTTGTAACTGCAGAAAAAAAGGACCCTTCATTGGAAAATAAAATGGGAAAGGGAAAAAAAACGTCACAGAAAATACAGTTGACATAACTGAACGCTCACGTCGGCTCCCCGTGTAAAGGGCGAGCGGGTTGCGGAGAAAGACATAAATGTAAAGAGTTGACGCAGGCTCGGAGACAGCTCTGTGCACTTGCACCTATTTGGACTGACTGGGGGGGCGACTCGCATCGCTGGCAGACAGCGGGTGCAGTGATTGGCAGCTCGGTCCTCATTTGCATTCAGTCAGTCAGCTGCACTGTGCATTCTGATTGCTGGTAGATAGCTCATCGCTTGTGGGGGGGGGGGGGGGGGAAATCCAGCAGTCTGTCCACAGAGCACAGGATTAAAGGGGCACGCCGGGTTCATCGGGGTTGGGGGCGTGGCGACGGAGCATTATTGAGGGGGCGTGGGAGGATTAGGTTGCAAGGCTGCTGCCCAAAAGATGCCATGTCACCATTGGTTATCTTTGGCAGAGCTGCTTCCGGCGACCCCTATAAGGGTTGTGCCGCTTGCCCTGTGTCGTGGGTTGGTCCAGCACTCAGTGGGCGCTGCGCTGAACTGTACCAAAGTGGCATTGGGGCCCTAACAACATCATTGGCTCCCAATAGACCTCGCTCTACTAGGTCTCAGCTCTAGAATTCCCTCCCTGTAACTTCAGAGCTCCTGACCTCCATAGCCTCGCCCCATCCCATTTCTGTAGACAACCTCCAGCCCCTACAATCCTCCAAAAACTCTACCTTCCTCCAATTCTGGCCTCTTGTGCATCCCCAGCTCCCATCGAACCATCATTGACGGCCGTGCCTTCAGTTGCCTTCAGCTGCCGAGACCTGGAGCAGTGGAATTCCCTCCCTGAACCTCGGTGTCTTTCTACCTCTCCTCCTTTAATATGCTCTTTTTTGTCCAGGCCAATATTTATCCCTCAACCAACATCATTAAAACAAATGATCTGGTCATCATCACACTGCTGTGTGTGGGAGCTTGCTGTGCACAAAGTGGCTGCTGCATTTCCCACATTACAAGTGACTACACTCCAAAAGTACTTCATTGGGTGTAAAGCGCTTTGGGACGTCCTGAGGTTGTGAAAGGCGCTATATAAATGCAAGTTCTCTCTTGCTTTAAAAGCTCTTTGATCTGTCCTAATGTCTCATGTGGATTGGTGTCACTTTTTATCCAATTACGCTCCCGCGAAGCGCTTTGGGACGTTTTGCCACATTAAAGGCGCTATTTAAATGCAAGTTGTTGTTGATTTGCACTGAATAACGAGGCGGCTGCTTGCTTCCGGTGGGAGTGACGGCTCTCGGACACGGGGCCCGCTGAGAAACTGTAGCGAGTGGGAAGCTGGTGCTAAGTTTGATCTTTGTCATTGTGGTCTCACTACCGCTCCGTTCTCGCTTCAAAAACAGGATGGGAGAGAGAGCAAAATTAGTGCGAATGTTGCTGAAATCATTACTCCACGTCTCTGCTGCATGTTAAAAGACAAAAGCGTTTTGTTAAAGTCAGGCGAAACAAGCCAAAGAAAGTGTGGCGATCTCGTGCTCCGTGAATAAGCCAACCATGCTGGTCCAATCAAAAAGTGCGCATATTATCAGGCAGGCAATGATTACAGGCTAGTGAATCTATAATTTAGCTGCACCACTTTTTTTGTACTCACCAAAGTGAGTGGTATTAGTGCTGGGGAATGGGACACAGGCCCCCAGTGTCAGCATCAAGCACTCCCAGGTCAGGCACAGCACAGTTAGATGGTCGATCACGCCCGGCTTCAACAATGTACGCTATCCCCAATCTTGGAGGAGCACTCCCTCACCACGCTAGTATGACTCTGTTCCAATTCCCATCTTGAGTGACGTTGCCCATTTAGAGTCAAAATGCGGCCAAATTATTTTGGTTTGGGCCCGTGTCCACTCAGAACCGGACGGGCTAAATTCACTTACAGCCAACAGAAACTTTCATTCTTGGTTCTGAATCCATGTTACAGGAGTAAAAGGCCAATGTCTGACCCATCGCCCCAACTCGGCCCCCTGATTTCCCTAATATTCAGTTACTAGAAGTGGTAAGTTATCCTGCAGGGTTATGTAGTGATATCACTACTGCACAACACCATGACTACTTTATTAGTCTTAAGGGTTACTAACCGCCATCAAGTTCTTAGAATCATAGGATTTTATAGCTCAGGAGGAGACCATTTGGTCCAGCACACCTGTGCTGTCTCTCTGAAAGAACTATTCCACTTCATCAGAAACTTTCCCCTTTTCAGATAAATTTTCTTTTGAAAAAGTTTATCCATTTCCATTTAAAGCTATTCTGGATTCTGCTTCCATCACTGCTTCTCCATTCATTAACGTTCTCCCAAACTCTCCCTTTGTTCTTTTGGAGATCTTAAATCTATGCCCTTTAGTTACCAGTGGCAATAGTTTCTGTTTAGTTATCTTACTAAAATCCCACACAACTTGAACATTTCTAATCAAGCCTCCTCTTAAGTTTCTTGTTCTAGTGAAAAGCCACAGGTTTTCTAGTCTCTCCTAAGTAGCATCTTAGTAACTCTCTTCTGCACCCTTTCAATGACCTTGACATTATTTCGAAAGTAGGGCATGCACAACTGGACACAATATTCTAACTATAGCCTAGTTGGTGATTGCATTCCCTTTTGGCTTTTGTACTCTATGTCCCCATTTATAAAACTTTGGCTCTCGTATGCTTCACCTCTTCCAAAAAAAACAATTTTAGCAATTTATCCTCAGATTTTTAAAGATGAAAGCTAACTCTGTTAAACTTTCAAGTGTTTGCCTCAAGTCCCCATCAGAATTTTGGAAACCAATGAACAGCTCCCAATGTCCCTAAAGAGAGCCAGTGCTTGATGAAAAAAAAGTCACCTCTAAACTTTGGTTAAAATCCAAACAAAAAGTCCTTTAAAAAGTGTGGCCATGCCAAGTTAGTGCTGGTGGGCAGGTTTACGAGCGCACAGTCACTATTTATAGTGGCGTTCACGTGGTGAGACCACACCGCTATTGTGTCCTTTAGAAGTTCCAGTATGTGAAAATCTCTTACCAAGACCGCTCTGTTTCACGTCAGACAGCTGCCGGGAATAGGGAGGAGCCAGCAGCCGGTATCCGCCGAACTTCGACGAACTTTCCGACAGCACCTGTCAACGAAAGAGAGGCTTTGCATAAAGAGAAGCAGCCGATCCAGGGCTTCAGCAATTGCCGACCCGACCATTAGCTTCGAGAAGGCCTGCCCTCTTAAACAGCGAGTGTGCTCCTGCAGCATTAAGAGTGGCACGCACGTCACAACCACGGGGAAAAAACCCCTTCAGACAGAGGAAGACATGTAGTCCGAGGAACGTTTACACTGGGAGTGCAGCTCTCTCTCTCTCTCTCTCTCTGCCCCTCAACTGCACTCAATATAAATAACCTTACCCTCAGACACACAACAACCTTGTGGACTTACGAAAATGTGTGCTGATTAATCAACTAATTATGCCAAGTCAGCTGTGGCTCAGTGGGTAGCACTATCTGAGTCAGAAGGTTGAGAGTTTAAGACCCAGGTAATGAGCACAAAAATCCAGGCCGACTCTCCCAGTGCAGTCGGAGGGGCAGTGCTGAGGGAGCGCCGCACTGTCGGAGGGGCAGTGCTGAGGGAGCGCCGCACTGTCGGAGGGGCTGTCTTTCGGATGAGACATTAAACCGAGGCCCTGTCTGCCCTCTCAGGTGGACGTAAAAGATCCCATGGCACTATTTCAAAGAAGAGCAGGGGAGTTCTCCCCGATGTCCTGGGGCCAATATTTATCCCTCAATCAACATAACAAAAACAGATTATCTGGCCATTATCACATTGCTGTTTGTGGGAGCTTGCTGTGTGCAAATTGGTTGCTGAGTTTCCTATATTACAAGTGACTATAATCTAAAAAGTACTTCATTGGCTGTAAAGTGCTTTGGGACGTCCTTGAGCTCATGAAAGGCGCCATATAAATGCAAGTCTTTCTTTTGATCAAATCAAGTGTCTTTTGTTGTGTAACCTTAAGTTGAGCCGCTGAACCCACTTTGTCAGAACCACTTGACAGTCGGGACTCCGCCGTTCACAGTGGAGTCCAGCTCCTAGACAGAAAGTGGGGTTAACATTTTCTGTAAGTACTGTGTACCTCTATAAAGGTCCCCTTTCATGAGAACATAAGAAATAGGAGCAGGAGTCGGCCATTTGGCCCCTCGAGCCTGCTCCGCCATTCGATAAGATCATGGCTGATCTGATCATGGACTCAGCTCCACTTCCCTGTCCGCTCCCCATAAGACTTTACTCCCTTATCGCTCAAAAATCTGTCCATCTCCGCCTTAAATATATTCAATGACCCAGCCTCCACAGCTCTCTGGGGCAGAGAATTCCATAAATTTACAATCCTCAGAAGAAATTCCTCCTCATCTCAGTTTTAAATAGTCGGCCCCTTATTCTGGAACAGTTATGAGATTTAAAAAAAAATAAATTAAACTGTTAATGAAATTCTTCAAATGTTGAGTGTTTATGATGGAATCATAATGTGGGTAAAATCCCAGCCTCGCGTGTCCGTACGGATTACATATGGACCTGGTGAGGCCTCGCAAAAGCCGGTTTTCACCGCGCAATGTGCATGTGCCCAAAACCAGCTTTTCCGATCTGTCAAGATTTCACTTATCAGATCCTCTGCATCCCCACAGGGAGGACATTCGTGTGGGAGATTGGGCTATTTGCCCAACTCAAGCCTAGCGACTGACCTTCAAACTCTTATGCCTGGTAAAAGCATGCGTATAGCTTACTTTTACCAGCTTAAGAGTTTTAAAACACATAAAAATTAAATTTAAATACACATTTATAGAGTAAAAACCCTGTCCATTAAGCCAAGTTTATTTTAAACCCTATTAAAGCACATTAAACAAAAACAAAATAATATATTTTTTTTCTAAAACATTTAATTAACTTTAATTTCAATTAACTTTAAATATGTGAGGTGTTTTTTTTTTTATTATGTTGTGTTTTTGTGTTTTAGGGTGTTATTCTCATTGATAGTAATGGTGGGAACTCGGAGAAACGGAGCCCTGATTACTATCAATGAGAATACTGCAGAGTGATTGATGATCCAGGCCCACGTGACTCCAGCCTTTCGTACGTGCGAGGAAGTCCTCTCTCCATACACTACATTTCGAATCAAAGGCACCTCCGGGACCACCAGGTATATTTGTAGAAAGATTTCGGGTCGGAGGTGTTTGTCCGAAGGAAGCCTCCGACCGAATTTTAGACCCAATATGTTTATTTGTAAAAATAATAAATGACAAAGACAGCTTAGCCAGTAGTAACTAAACTGTCTCTATATTCTATAATTACAACTAAAGGTCTAAATCAACGTATAAATCACTGACCTATCTGTAGCTTGCTTCTAAGAGTATAGATGTGGATTTTGATTTAACATTGACTCGAATGAGTAAAAGTTGGGCTTGCTTTCGTTGGAAAGGTAACTAGGGTTTTCAGTGTAGAGGCTACGGTCGTGTAGTGGTTGTGTTACTGGACTAACAATCCAGAGGTCTGACTAATAATCCGGGGAATGTGATTTCAAATCCCACCGTGGGACAGTGTGAGAATTTGCAATCAGTTTTTAGATGCCTCTGTAAATTAAAAGCTGGTATCGGTAAAAGTGACCATGAAGCTGTTGGATGGTCGTAAAATCCCGACTGGTTCACTATCATAGAATAGAATGATAGACATTTACAGCACAGGAGGAGGAGGCCATTCGGCCCATCGTGTCCGCACCGACCAACCAAGAGCTACCCAGCCTAATCCCACTTTCCAGCTCTAGGTCCGTAGCCCTGTAGGTTACGGCACTTCTGGTGCACATCCAAGTACTTTTTAAATGTGGTGAGGGTTTCTGCCTCTACCACCCTTTCAGGCAGCGAGTTCCAGACCCCCACCCTCTGGATGAAAAAAGGTCCCCAACTCCCCTCTAATCCGCCTACCAATTACTTTAAAATCTATGCCCCCTGGTTATTGACCTCTCTTCCTCTCCATCCTATCTCGGCACCTCATAATTGTATACACCTCAATTAGGTCTCCCCTCGGTCTCTTCTGTTTCAAAGAAAACAACTCCAGCCTATCCAATCTTTCCTCATAGCTACAATTTTCCAGTCCGGGCAGCATCCTCGTTATATATGCACCACTTCACATTCAGGGAAGGAAACCTGCCGACCTTACCGAGTCTGGGTCCATATCTGACTCCAGTCCCCTGAACTGAATGT
The DNA here is from genome assembly GCF_044704955.1 of Pristiophorus japonicus. Lineage (NCBI taxonomy): Eukaryota > Metazoa > Chordata > Chondrichthyes > Pristiophoridae > Pristiophorus > Pristiophorus japonicus. Next base: position 66,718,827 of record NC_091997.1, read on the forward strand.
GAGCTAGCAAACGTCTAAAAATAAAGCTCATCACAACCTTCTCAGGGCCACTAGGGATGGGCAATAAATGCCGGCCTTACCAGCAACGCACACATCCCCAGAATTATTTATTTTTTTCATTATGAAGAGAATTGATCCTACAAATAATTCACTGTGGTGAAAGGTTCAAATAGTGGAGAACAGAAGTTAAATATTTATTAAGTTAGTTGTAAAAAGTGAAGTCAGAGGGACTTTTCCACCCAAAATCTATGAGTCGTGGAATAAAGTGACCAGGGAAGGACATTGAAGTGGACGGTATAAATGGGTTCAAGGGACAATTAGTTGCGTTGCTGGTAAGAGAGGAGCTGAGTTATATGATTTGAAGGCGAGTGCTCTATGAAAAGGGAACAGACTTGTTGGGCCCAATGGACTTGTTGTGGTCTTTGGAATCTTCCAGCCTCGGCTGGAGTAGTGCGTCCAATCCCATACTTTAGGAAGGATGTCAAGGCCTTGGAAAGGGTGCAGAGGCGATTTACAAGAATGGTACCAGGGTTGAGGGACTTGAGTCATGTGGAGAGACCGGAGAAGCCGGGATTATTCTCCTTGGGAGCAGAGAGGTCATTCTAGATGAGCGCCAAATGTGAAGCGGCACGTGTACTCTTTTCAAATCCCTCGCCATCATTTACCTCCATGGAGCCCATCTTCCTTGCCTTGGTCAGAGCGGACTTCCTGTGCACGTGGAAGGGTTCCACCGGCTGAGGCAAGGCGGGAAGAAATCCGTCCCCGTCATCACTGCCCCGATTCTCCGACAGATCCTCCATGCTGCCCTGGTCAGTCTTGGAGCCCCCTTCGTTCTACGGAAGAAATAAACATCATTACAACGATTTCTCTCTCTCATTTTCTCCCTTTTCCATTTTTTTTTGCGGCCTCTTTTTAAAAATCTTTTTCTCTCTTTTGTCGGGCAAATGTTCGTGATGCGCCAACTCAAAAACAGCTCAATTAATAACTGTGTGGAAATGTATATTTATCTAAGCTGATACCACACGGTATTTTTGTGCCCTTTTTAATATATAACAAAATGGAGTCCTGGTCCTTCCAGAAATTTCTGCAACAAGCAGTCGGCTTGCATAAACAGCTAAACCTGGCTTGAAATGGCTGATGTCTCCTAGCTGTCTGGTGGCTAAGTCCTGCTGAGACAAGTACCCCCCCCTCCCCCATGGTGCTCTCCTATTGTCTACACAACACCAGTTCCACTCCACCCCACCCTTTTCAAAGTCCTCAAACCACCAGCCATTATCTCTTGTAGAGACCTCATCCATTTGATGCAAAAAGATAACTGACCAGGAAACTGGACAATCCTGACACAATGCAAGGCAGGTAATAGCTCATTACCACACTCTCATCGAGTAATGGCCGGCTGGCCAACTAATAACCCTGACAAAAGGAAACATCTAGAAACCCATGTCAGGACAAGGATGTAGTAATTAACTCTTTATCTGTATTCACTGACTGTGAGACAGAGCCAATACACAGGGAGAGGCCATAACTTGGGTTTTACTGTATAAATATCTCGTGAAACTGTACCATTTCGGAGGTGTTCACTTAGCCATTGACTGAGTGTGACCTTTCCCTCGCTAGCTAGTTGGCGGTGAGGAGGGCCTTACCCGTCAGAGCGTTCATGCACAGCCGACATCTCAGCAGCACGGCACGGTGCCCCCGAGTCGGTTGTGGGGCGGACGAGACTGTTACCCATCTCCTTCAGGATTGCCCCTTTGCAAGGCAGGTTTGGAAAGAGATGCAGTGGTTGCTGTCGAGGTTCATCCCGAGCAGCTCCGTAACACAGGACTCTGTGCTCTACGGGCTGTTCCCAGGGACACACACCGAGACAGACATCACCTGCTGCTGGAGGGCCATCGACTCGGTCAAAGACGCTCTTTGGTCTTGCCGAAACTTGCTGGTCTTCCAGAGCAAGGAGATGTCCATGGCCGAGTATTGCAGACTGGCGCAATCCAAGATCCAGGATTACGTGCTAAGGGACGCACTTAAAATTGGTGCAGTTGCCACAAAGGCACGGTGGGGAAGGGCCACAGTTTAAAGCCCTTCTGCCACAGTAAACCCAGGGGCAGGAATCAGTACAAAACTCCCCTCGGGCCGTACTTGTAACTTCTTTTTTGTGTACATGGAGCACCATGATCTGTAAACACCTATGTAGTGCCATGTACAATGCAAGGTCTGTTTCGTGATACACGTTGGAAAGGAAAAGTGTAGATGTACCGTCACCCATTCCGTGTACTGTATAGTGACACATGTAATGTAATTTGTCGAATGTACTACAATGTATCCCGTATTGTACCGAATTGTACTTGAACTAAAAAGCAAGGAAATGTATCGAACGGAACTGCCGTCAGCACCCAAATGTAGTGTATGGGATTGCTGACCGCAGCTAAATGTACTGAACTGCTTTTGAATGTACTGTACAAATTTTTATATGAATAAAGTATATTTTGAAATTAAAATTTTTTTTTCCCTTGCTAGCAAGTAAAATAAAGAAACTTCTGCCGGAGCTGAAGGTGTCTGAGTCGTTTATCGGAGGTCGAGATTTCGACAACTGCTCGTGAGGATGTAACAGGAAGTTGAGCAATTTATTCATTGTTTTCGTTTGTAAATAGCTGCCAATCCCAAACTGGCAAACAATCTGTACATTAAACTGGTGGAATAATTGGATAAATACTTGAAGGGGGAAATTTGCAGGGGTGGGGGGAGTGGGACTAAGTGAATAGCTCTTTCAAAGAGTGGCAAAGGCTGAATGAGCTCCTGCTGCACTGCGATTTTATGAATGATTTTGCCCAGCAACAATGGTATCAAAATGAGCCGAAAAAATTCTTCCATGAGTGAAGCTGCTTTTTAAACCTCTCGTGTACCTGGACAGAATCAAGGCACATACCAAGACAAATCTCAAGACAAAATTGCTTAATTACCATAAGCAGAGTACAAAAAAAAGTTTAAAGACTTGCATTTCTATAGCGCCTTTCATGATCTCAGGACGTCCCAAAGCGCTTTACAGCCACTGAAACACTTTTGAAGTGTAGTCACTGTTGTAATGTATGAAATGCAGCAGGCAATTTGCGCACAGCAAGCTCCCACAAACAACCGGGTAATCTGTTTCAGGCGTTGGTTCAGGGTTAAATGATGGCCAGGACGCTGGGGAGAACTCCCATGCTCTTCTTTGAATCTTTTACATCCACCAGAGAGTGCAGACGGGACCTCGGTTTAACGTCTAATCCGAAAGACAGCACCTCTGACAGTGTAGTGGAGCTCCCTCAGTACTGCACTGGAGTGTCAGTGTGGATTTTGCACAATAATCTCTGGAGTGGGACTTGAACCCACAACCTTCTGACTCAAAGGCAAGTGTGCTGCCCACTGAGCCATGGCTGACTTAAACTCATTTTTCTTTGGAGAATTTGAATGCTTGAAATGTTATCTTTTGAAGTGTTCACACCTATGTTTGAATCAAGAATAAGTATCAGCCATGGGTAGCTCTCTCACATCGGAGTCAGAAGGTTGTGGGTTTAAGTCCCACTCCAGGGACTTGAGCACAAAAAATAAATCTAGGCTGACACTCCCAGTGCAGTGCTGAGGGAGTGCTGCACTGTCGGAGGTGCCGTCTTTCGGATGAGACAGTAATCCGCTCGAAGAGCAGGGGAGTTCTCAGTGGCCAATATTTATCCCTCAATCAACATTAAAAAAAAACAGATTATCTGGTCATTATCACATCCCTGTGTGTGGGAGCTTGCTGTGCACAAATTGGCTGCCGCGTTTCCTACATTACAACAGTGACTACACTCCAAAAGTACTTCATTGGCTGCAAAGCGCTTTGAGACGCCCGGCGGTCGTGAAAGGCGCTATAGAAATGCAAGTCTTTCTTTCTTGAAGGAAGTGCAGAAAAACGGGCTTTTTTTTTTGTAGTTAAAAGAAGGATTATGTAAACACAGTCAGCTACGTCTTTGACGATAGAAATTAACCAAGGGGTCCCATTGGGATTTACCTCGGCTGATGCAGGCCGAAATCCAGACCCTGTGGGGGCGTTTTCATCTTCATCGCAACCTTTAGCCCCTGGGCTGAAATGGAGTTCCACATGGAACCGCTCTTCGGAAGAAGGGTCCTGTTACAAAAACAGCAAAATACTTCCAAATTAGGTTGCCTATATTACATTAATCAAGTCGATAAAGCGGTTGTAAAAGGCACACGAGACCCTGAGCTTTATAAATAGGGGAATTGAGTACAATAGCAAGGAAGTTATGCTAAACCTTTATAAATCACTGGTTAGGCTCCAGCTGGAGTATTGTGTCCAATTCTGGGCACCGCCCAATGGGAAGGACATCAAGGCCTTACCGAGATGGCGCAGAGGAGATTGACCAGAATGGTCCCAGGGATGAGGGACTTCAGTTATGGGGTGAGACTGGAGAAGCTGGGGTTGTTCTCCTTACAGCAGAGAAGGTTAGGGGGAGATTTAATAGAAGCGTTCAAAATTATGAGGAGTTTTGATAAGAGTGGATAAGGAGAAACTGTTTCGACTGGCAGAATGGTCAGTAACCAGAGGACACCGATTCAAAATAATTGGCAAAAAAGCCAAGGGGGAGATGAGGAGAATTACGCAGCGAGTTGTGATGATCTGTAGTGCACTGCCTGAAATGGTGGTGGAAGCAGATTCAATAGAAACTCACAAAAGGAAGTTGGATAAATACTTGAAAAGGTGAAATCGGCAGGACTATGGGGAAAGGTGCAGGGCTGTGGGATAGCTCTTTCAAAGAGCTCGCACAGGCACAATGGCTAAATGGCCTCCTGCGGTGCTGTACAATTCTATAAACTGGAGTGGCTGCAAGAGAGGGCCTCCCATTTAATACTGCCAGCGTGGCTTTAATTGGGCCAGGGGGATCTGTTCCCTTTAGGCAGGTTGATAAGCGATATATAATATGAAAAGGGTAGCGAAAGACCCATTGTTGCCACCCTTCTGATAGATGATGCAATCCCATGTCCCAGCCTCCCCAATCCCGAGTGGCAACAAATCCCGGGGAAGACAAAATCAAAAGGAAAAAGTGGTGGCCAATTTCAACAAAACAAACAACCTGTATTTATATAGCATCTTTAATGTAGTAAAATGTTTCAGGAAGAACTGAACATTTGCAGGGCTAGAGAGAAAGAGCAGGGGGAGTGAGATTAATTAGATGAGTATAGGTCCAACCTGAAGCAAGGTTGAGCAGGCTGAGCCTATACTCAGAGTTTAGAAGAATGAGAGATGATCTTATTGAGACAAATAAGATACTGAGGGGGCTCGACAGAGAGAATGTTTCCATTCGTGGGGGAATCTAGAACTCGGGAGTAGTTTCAGAATAAGGGATCGTCCATTTAGAACTAAGATGAGGAGGAATTTCTTCTCTGAGGCTTGTAAATCTGTGGAATTCTCTGCCCCAGGGAGCTGTAGAGGCTGGGTCATTGAATATATTTAAGGTGGAGGTCGACAGAGTTTTGAACGATAAGGGAGTGAAGGGTTATGGGGAGCGGGCAGGGAAGTGGAGCTGAGCCCAAGATCAGATCAGCCGCGATCTTATTGAATGGCGGAGCAGGCTCGAGGGGCCAAATGGCCGACTCCTGCTCCTATTTCTTATGTTCTTATGATAGCTCTTTCAAAGCCGGCACAGGCACAATGGGCCGAACGGCCTCTTTCTGTGCTGGAATATTCTATGATAACTGAAATTCCTCTCAGAATCCCGGATTCAACCAAGCAAACTTCAGGATACCATAGTTCCCCTTGGGACATCACGACTCATAAGAACATAAGAATTAGGAACAGGAGTAGGCCATCTAGCCCCTCGAGCCTGCTCCGCCATTCAATAAGATCATGGCTGATCTGACCGTGGACTCAGCTCCACTTACCCGCCCACTCCCCGTAACCCTTAATTCCCTTATTGGTTAAAAATCTATCTATCTGTGATTTGAAAACATTCAATGAGCTAGCCTCAACTGCTTCCTTGGGCAGAGAATTCCACAGATTCACAACCCTCTGGGAGAAGAAATTCCTTCTCAACTCAGTTTTAAATTGGTTTCTCCATATTTTGAGGCTGTGCCCCCTAGTTCTAGTCTCCCCGACCAGTGGAAACAACCTCTCTGCCTCTATCTTGTCTATCCCTTTCATGATTTTTAATGTTTCTATAAGATCACCCCTCATCCTTCTGAACTCCAAGGAGTAAAGACCCAGTCTACTCAATCTATCATCATAAGGTAACCCCCTCATTTCTGGAATCAGCCAAGTGAATCGTCTCTGTACCCCTTCCAAAGCTAGTATATCCTTCCTTAAGTAAGGTGACCAAAACTGCACGCAGTACTCCAGGTGCGGCCTTACCAATACCCTGTACAGTTGCAGCAGGACCTCCCTGCTTTTGTACTCTATCCCTCTCGCAATGAAGGCCAACATTCCATTCACCTTCCTGATTACCTGCTGCACCTGCAAACTAACTTTTTGGGATTCATGCACAAGGACCCCCAGGTCCCTCTGCAACTCAGCATGTTGTAATTTCTCCCCATTCAAATAATATTCTCTTTTACTGTTTTTTTTCCCCCAAGGTGGATGACCTCACACTTTCCGACATTGTATTCCATCTGCCAAACCTTAGCCCATTCGCTTAACCTATCCAAATCTCCTTGCAGCCTCTCTGTGTCCTCTACACAACCCGCTTTCCCACTAATCTTAGTGTCATCTGCAAATTTTGTTGCACTACACTCTGTCCCCTCTTCTAGGTCATCTATGTATATTGTAAACAGTTGTGGTCCCAGCACTGATCCCTGTGGCACACCACTAACCACTGATTTCCAACCGGAAAAGGACCCATTTATCCCGACTCTCTGCTTTCTGTTCGCCAGCCAATTCTCTATCCATGCTAATACATTTCCTCTGACTCCGCGTACCTTTATCTTCTGCAGTAACCTTTTGTGTGGCACCTTATCGAATGCCTTTTGGAAATCTAAATACACCACATCCATCCGTACACCTCTATCCACCATGCTCGTTATATCCTCAAAGAATTCCAGTAAGTTAGTTAAACATGATTTCCCTTTCATGAATCCATGCTGCGTCTGCTTGATTGCACTATTCCTATCCAGATGTCCCGCTATTTCTTCCTTAATGATAGTTTCAAGCATTTTTCCCACTACAGATGTTAAACTAGCCGACCTATAGTTACCTGCCTTTTGCCTGCCCCCTTTTTTAAACAGAGGCGTTACATTAGCTGCTTTCCAATCCGCTGGTACCTCCCCAGAGTCCAGAGAATTTTGGTAGATTATAACGAATGCATCTGCTATAACTTCCGCCATCTCTTTTAATACCCTGGGATGCATTTCATCAGGACCAGGGGACTTGTCTACCTACTGTCCAGCACTACCCCCTAGTGATAGTGATTGTCTCAAGATCCTCCCTTCCCACATTCCTGTGGCCTGCAAATTTTGGCATGGTTTTTGTGTCTTCCACTGTGAAGACGGAAGCAAAATAATTGTTTAAGGTCTCAGCCATTTCCACATTTCCCATTATTAAATCCCCCTTCTCATCTTCTAAGGGACCAACATTTACTTTAGTCACTCTTTTCCGTTTTATATATCTGTAAAAGCTTTTACTATCTGTTTTTATGTTTTGCGCAAGTTTACCTTCGTAATCTATCTTCCCTTTCTTTATTGCTTTTTCAGTCATTCTTTGCTGTTGCTTAAAATTTTTCCAATCCTCTAGTTTCCCACTCCTCTAGTTTCCCACTAACCTTGGCCACCTTATACGCATTGGTCTTTGATTTGATACTTTCCTTTATTTCCTTGGTTATCCACAGCTGGTTATCCCTTCTCTTGCCGCCCTTCTTTTTCACTGGAATATATTTTTGTTGCGCACTATGAAAGAGCTCCTTAAAAGTCCTCCACTGTTCCTCAATTGTGCCACCGTTTAGTCCTCGTTTCCAGTCTACTTTAGCCAACTCTGCCCTCATCCCACTGTAGTCCCCTTTGTTTAAGCATAGTACGCTCGTTTCTGACACAACTTCCTCATCCTCAATTTGTATTACAAATTTAACCATACTGTGATCACTCATTCCGAGAGGATCTTTTACGAGGAGATCGTTTATTTTTCCTGTCTCATTACACAGGACCAGATCTAAGATGGCTTGCTCCCTTGTAGGTTCTGTTACATACTGTTCTAAGAAACTAATATCATCCCCTCTCCAGTGTCCTCATGAGCATGGCAGAATTCAGAATTTGATGAGGAGTAAGTGACCTTTTACAGGAGAATCACTTAGATACACTGAAGGTGCCAAGAGCAATCATTTTCAAAATGAACCCAACGGCTGATTTATGAAATTTGCTCTGGAATCTGGGGGTCAAGTGTTTAAAGTTATTGAGATGACAAGTTAAACAATAAAGAACGCCCAAGTATATTGAGGCAAGAATGAAGTCCAACGGCTTTGAGACTGAACCCATTAGATCCAGTCCTTCAATCATTGCAGTGTTACCCGCACTAGTATAATACACCTAAAGGTATTTATTGTTTGCTCAATCACTGTTTGAGCCAGTATATTAGAAAATTCTCCAACAACATACAGCTCTGATGGAGCTGCTTTTCTCTGCCCTACAGTAAAGACTTCAAAGGGGCAACCACTCGCCAACCTGCACAACTGTAAATAAACATTTATTTTATTCAATATAAAACCAAAAGCTTTCTCTCTCTCTCCAATATATTAAAATGAAAACAAAATTGGAATTTATATTCTTTGCAGCTCCAATGACTTTCACCTATACGGTGTTCGTCATATAGACAAAAAACAACACAGGTTCTTTTCAGGCGAGAGGTGGACGTGGAATTGGAAGATGCTGGGGGACGCGATCAGTAACACGGGCAAAGGTGGTACATTTTTAGGAAGCCTTTAAAGGAGCAGAGGGAGGCAAGAAGAATGAACGTGCATTTATATAGTGACTTTCACATCTTCGGAACATCCTTAAGATAATTGGCAAAAAATCCAGAGAGGGAGAGGAGGAGAATTATTATTATTTTTTTTTTACACAGCGAGTTGTGATCTGGAACGTGCTGCTGCCTGAAAGGGCAGTGGAAGGAGATTCAATAGTGACTTTCAAAAGCGAACTGGATAAATACTCAAAAAGGAAAAATTTGCAGGGCTACGGGAAAAGAGCGGGGGAGTGGGTGGAACTGGACAGCTCTTTCAGAGAGCCGGCACAGGCACGATGGGCCAAATGGCCTTCTTCTGTGCTGCGTGATTCTAAAAGGTCATAACTAAGAGATGACTTTCTGAATGGGTAGTCACGACTGTTATTCAGTCAGATTAATCAGTCAGTCAGTAAACACTCATAAAATTCAGCTAGTCTCATAAGCTGCATTCGCATCTCACACCATCAGTGCATTGAGTCGAAATTCTGACTATTATTTGGCATTACAGACATGTGAACTTTTCCTAATTAACACCAACATATTTCAGTTGGCTACGGCAGTGACCAAATTGGGTCATATGGATCAGAAAGACTCGGTTCAGTCCCTGCTCTGTGTGGTGAAGTAGCTCCTCTTAGCATATTCACCACAACTGGGACACAAAGTCGTCTCCGCTTAGGCGGGGGGGCAGGCGAGGGTCCAATCAGCCGGGGTTCCTGTACCCGATTAGTATGCATTGCCCACTGCTGGCAAGTGCACAGATGAACATTAGCTTGGGATTTGTCGGCAATGTCCTTCTGTAGTTGAATAGCCTGCAGATGCGCACTGTCCAGGCTCGTGTCTGAAGGTGGCCACTTGGGAACGGTGCTGGAGTGTTGCTGATGCTGGAGGAACTGTATCCCAGCGGGAAATGGTGTCTCCAGGAGAGGAAGGGAAAAGTCAAACTAACTAACCCCCTTCCTCTTCACTTCCACTGCGCTGAATCGAGCGGAAAAGGGGATATTTTCGAAGACTGTACCTTATTGTTATCCTCATACAACATAATAACGATCTGAGTCATGTAATTCAGTTCCGGGACTGCCCCGAGATAGTCCATGGCTCTCTTCCACTGCTGATCCTTAAGCTCCTGAGAATCAGAGGGGAAAGTCCATTAATTCAAGTTGGAAATGGTTGAAGAATATTCTGTGACAGGTCGAGAGTGGGGAGGTGGAGGGGCTCCCATTGAGGGGGGGGGGGGGCGGGAGGGGGAGGGGCGCCCATTGGGGGGTGGGGGGCGGCTCCCATTGGGGGGCGGGAGGGGCTCCGATTGGGGGGGGGGGGGGCGGGAGGGGGAGGGGCTCCCATTGGGGGGGGTGGGGGGAAGGGAGGGACAATTAATCAAAAGATGTGTTTCTCTCAATGTTTCCGGTGTAGGTAGCACCGACTGAGGAAAGCCCGATCTTGTGAATGTAAAACTACTTACGCCCAGGAGACCTCCATAACGAAAAAAGCTGAGCAAAGAATGGACGTGGCTTTCACTGGTGAAATATAACCGTGTTCGCACGTGGCGTCCGGGAGACATCACCCCTCTGGAATAGCTAAACACAACAGGTAGCGAATGAGCCGAGCAGTGTTAAAACAAAGAAAGAAAAGGCAGACTTGCATTTCTAAAGCGCCTTTCACAACCTCAGGACGTCCCAAAGCGTTTTACAGCCAATGAAGTACCTTCGGAGTCACTGTTGTAATGTGGGAACCGCAGCAGCCAATTTGCGCACAGCAAGCTCCCACAAACAGCAACGTGATCATGACCGGATACTCTGTTTTAGTGATGTTGATCGAGGGATAAATATTGGCCCCAGGACACTGGGGAAAACTTCCCTGCTCTTCTTAGAAATAGTGCCATGGGATCTTTTACGTCCTCCTGAGAGCAGACAGGGCCTCGGTTTGAAGTGTCATCCGAAAGACAGTCCCTCCGACAGTGCGATGCTCCCTCAGCACTGCACTGGAGTGTCAGCCTAGATTTATGTGCTCAAGTTCCTGGAGTGGGACTTGAACCCACAACCTTCTGAGTCAGAAGCGAGAGTGCTGCCCACTGAGCCACGGCGGACACCACAAACAACCTCTATTTTATCTGCTGCCACCCCTCCCAACAATTTCCCTCCACCTCTCCTAAACAACAACAACTTGTATTTATATATGTAGGGAAACCTCCCAAGGTGCTTCAAAGAGGCCTAAATCAGATAAAATTGGATGCCGAGACAAAGGAGAGAATAGTACGAGTGTGACCGAATGCTTGGTGAAAGTGGTGGGTTTTAAGGAGGGCCTGAAAGAGGACAGGTTTTGGGAGAAGGGGCCGATTCTTTCCGAGGTACTGTTCCTCAGTGACTATAGGTCTTCCAGTGCCTTGCCCAGGTGACTATTTTCATCTGGCAGCCCAGGCGTGGATTATCGGCAAACTGTTTGACCAGGAGGGGAATCGCAGCTCATATTATTCTTACCTAGTGCCACAGCACATGCCAATCTTTAGTGGTGCTTCCAATTGGGAACCCTGACTGATTCCACCTCCTCCCCACCACCTCCCTAACCCAGTTGTAGCCTTCCAATCGCTGCCTCAGAAAAGATTAACTAACTTTGCATGGACTGGGAATTGAACCTCATGGTCACACCGGGGCAGCTTCTTCACCCACATTTACCATTGGGGACCAGATCACAAACTTCCCCTTTCTCGCACAGCAGCTCTAGCATTGCTCCCGTATTCGGACTCTGCCTTTTAACACACAAAGCTGAAATTAAAGACCTGCAACCCGCCCAACTCAACTCTCAGAACCTTACAGCGCAGGAGGCCGCCATTCGGCCCATCGTGCCTGTGCTGGCCCTTTGAAAGAGCGATCCAGTTAGTCCCACTTCCCCCCTCTGCTCTTTCCTCACAGCCCTGCAAGTATTTATCCAATCCCCATTTGAAAGTTACTACTGAATCTGCTTCCACTTCCCTTTCAGGCAGCGCGTTCCAGATCACAACACGCTGCGTAAAAAAAAAATCTCCTTCTCCTCCTCCCCCCCCGCCCCCCCCTCCCTTGGTTCTTTTGCTAACATTTTACGCTTTAAAAAAAAATTAAATGTTTCAGATTCACAACCCTTTTTTGCAAGACTTTCCCTCCAGAAACAAAAAGCCGACAGTGGATGGATTTAGAACATCGTTTCATCAAGTGCACGGGGGCACTTTGGAAGCAACAACGGCTGTCTTACAGTGGGTGCAGTTTGTTGACGGATTCATCCTCGTGCGTCCGCTGTAAATCCAGCTGCATCTTCTTGATCAGCGGAAGGCAGTAGGCGTAGGCGATGTCCAACTTCTCCTCCTTGTTAATACCGTATTCCTGCGGAAAGCGCAACAGAATGAGTGGTTTGAGGTGCGGCAGCCCGGTAAACCGGACACGTGATCAGACCCAGCATTCTCTGCAGACAAGGACCTGATGGAGGGTCTACACTCGATAGAGCACAATAAAGAAGTTATGGTAAATATGTACACGGTCGTGGTTTGACCACAGTTAGATTCCTGGCCGCTCCATTACAGAAAGCAAATTAAAGCCACAGAGAGTGTACAGGGCAGAAACCATAGTTCTGAGGAGAGATTCAAAAGTCTGGGACTATTTCACTAGAGTGAAGAAGGCCAAGACAGGATTTAATAAGAGATTTTTAAAATTATGATGGGTTTTAATCGAGTGAGTAATGAAAGACTATTTTCTCCGATTGCAGAGTCAGTGACAAGGAGCCATCAATCTAAAACCATCACGAAGGGATTGAGGGAGGAGATTAGTTGGAATGTCATTACTCTGGGATGTTGGAATACTTTGCCACAGGTAGCAATTAAGGCAAGGAGCGCTACATCTTTTAAGGGACGAATGGATAACAGGGCTACAGGGCTCCGAGGAGAGCGTGGGGCAGTGGGATTAGTTTTGCATTACTCTTGCAAAGAGCCGGCACAGATACGATGGGCTGAATGGCCTTCTCTCGTGCTGCAAGCTTCGACTAACCTGTGGTTTTCTTTTCAGATGCCGACACACCTGTACATTTCCAGCACGGTCGGATTTTATTTCAGGTGTGTGGTTATTTTACTCTCACCAGCTATCTCCCTTTTACTGCAGAACGGACTCTGCCACTTCTGAGCTTGGCACGGGTCCAGCAATAAACCAATCCCACCACCACCACAACAACAACTGGCATTTATATAGTGCCTTGAATGCTGTGAAACATCCCAAGGGCGTTTTACAGGAGAGTAATCAGACAAAAATATGACACCGAGCCACACAGAGATATCTGGTCAAAGCAATATGTTTTAAGGAGCATCTTAAAAAGGAGAGAGAAGTGGAGAGGTTTAGGCAGGTGTTGATTTGGAAGAGCAGCTATACAGACTGTGGGCTGATTTTGCCAATGTCTCTGACCCAGTCACCCCCTTCCCTACTTCCCACCTCAAACATTCCCGATACCCCTTTATGTTGCTGTGTACTCCTGGAGGATGCACCTGTGCCTGTGATGGGGTCACGCTGCCCCAGCAGAGGGGGGGGGGGCGGGGGCACACCATACCAACAGAGGGGGGTGGTCACGCTGCCCCAGCAGAGGGAACCAAGATGGTTTTTTGAGAGCTGCACAACAGCCAGTCATTTATTTCTGGGTTGAGCAATAAGCAAACATTCCTCCAGCATAGAATGAGAAAGACTTGCATTTATATAGCACCTTTCACAACCACCAGACGTTGCAAAGTGCTTTACAGCCAATGAAGTACTTTTGGAGTGTACTCACTGATGTAATGTGGGCAACGCGGCAGCCAATTTGCGCACAGCAAACTCCCACAAACAGCAATGTGATAATGACCAGATAATTTGTTTTTTTAATGATGTTGATTGAGGGATAAATATTGGCCCCAGGACACCGGAGAGAACTCCCCTGCTCTTCTTTGAAATAGTGCCATGGGATCTTTTACGCCCACCCGAGTGGGCAGACGTCTCATCCGAAAGCCAGCAGTTCCAACAGTGCAGCACTCCCACGGTACTGCACTGGAGTGTTGGCCTAGATTTTTGTGCTCAAGTTCCTGGAGTGGGACTTGAACCCATAATCGCCTGACTCAGAGGCGAGAGAGCTACCCACTGAGCCACGGATCGAAAGCATGTACCCGGTGTTGTAAGCACCTTGCTAATAACACCAGTGTGCCAGCGCAGCTTGAGGAAGAGAGTGTTTGAAGACCAGGACCTCAAATCTAAGGCGAAGGGACTAACCTCCATGGGCTGCCTTTCATTGAAGGGATGGTGGAGGTCAGGAACCCACAAGGGATAGTTTTACAACTTCCTGTTCCTGATGGGACAGCCCAATAGCGGATATTGGAAATGTGCTATTTCGTGACGAGTTAAATGAACGATGAGGGGATCAGAGGCAGGCCATGCCTGAATTTCTGGTATTTAAGTTTCTCCAATGGAGGTGTGAAGTTGGACTATTACCCTTATCTGGCACCAAGTTTATGGTCTACAGGGCTGTCGTGATACCTGCCCTCCTGTATGGTTCAGAGATGTGAACCATGTACAGTAGACACCTCAAAGCACTGGAGAAGTACCACCAGTGCTACCTCTACAAGATCCTGCCAATTCCCTGGGAGGATAGACACACCAACGTCTGCGTCCTCGCTCAGGCCAACGTCCGCAGCAGTGAAGCACTGACCACACTCGACCAACTCAGTTGGGTGGGCAACATCGTCCGCATGCCCGACACGAGACTCCCAAAGCAAGCGCTCTACTCGGAACTCCTACACGGCAAACAAGGCCCAGGTGGGCAGAGGAAATGTTTCAAGGACACCCTCAAAGCCTCCCTGATAAAGTGCAACATCCCCACCGACACCTGGGAGTCCCTGGCCAAAGACCACCCTAAGTGGAGGAAGAGCATCCGGGAGGGCGCTGAGCACCTAGAGTCTCGTCGCCGAGAGCATGCAGAAATCAAGCGCAGAAAACGTGCGGCAAACCAGTTCCACCCACCCTTTCCTTCAACCACTGTCTGTCCTACCTGTGACAGAGACTGTAATTTCCTTATTGGACTGTACAGCCACCTGAGAACGCACTTTTAGAGTGGAAGCAAGTCTTCCTCGATTTTGAAGGACTGCCTATGATGATGGATGGAATAACACAAAGCAAGAGGGTAAAAAGAAACTCCCCCTCTCCCCCACCCCCAGGGCTCTGCCCTCCCTGACCCCGATATCTCACCCAGTGTTCACAGACATGCACTTTTTCAGCGCGGGTCACTGAATATTGATCAGGACTTCAAGGTTAAAGGAGAGACTTTTGATGCTTGGTTTGGATATCAGAAATTTCCAGTCAGCTCATTAATAAAGCAGACCTCAAGGTCATCTCCTGGAGCTCTGAAGTGAGAAATACTGAGAGACATGGGGGCAAGCGGGAAAGAGAAGGGCTTTTATTCCCAGAGCGATGGGGAAGAGCGACGGCAAAAATCACATCAACTCCATTATCTTGCGAATTCTACCCTGCGCAAATCAGCTTTATAATTCATTTTCAATTAATTCATTTATTAACATGGGAACGTGAGTAAAGGAGGGGAAGCGTTAATGAGATTACCTGGTCTGAACTAACCCCAATTATAATCCCACATTGCAACAATCGAGCTAGTGGCATTCCCAGAACACGTCGCTCACTGCAATATTCCCATCTGGGAGCTGGAGACAGAGATGTACACACTGCCCCTTGCCAGGAAGGTGTGTAAACAATTCCTGTCAGCCAGAATTTATAGATATATGTATAAATAATATATAATTTATACATACACATAGATATACAGCGAGCTATAGAGAGAGAGAGAGAGAGAGAGAGGGGGCGCGAGAGAGAGAGAGAGGGGGCGCGAGAGAGAGAGGGGGCGCGAGAGAGAGAGAGAGGCGGCGCGAGAGAGAGAGAGAGAGAGAGAGAGGGGGCGCGAGAGAGAGAGAGAGAGAGAGAGGGGGCGCGAGAGAGAGAGAGAGAGAGGGGGCGCGAGAGAGAGAGAGAGAGAGAGAGAGAGGGGGCGCGAGAGAGAGAGAGAGAGAGAGAGAGAGGGGGCGCGAGAGAGAGAGAGGGGGGGCGCGAGAGAGAGAGAGAGGGGGCGCGAGAGAGAGAGAGAGAGGGGCGCGAGAGAGAGAGAGAGAGGGGGCGCGAGAGAGAGAGAGAGAGGGGGCGCGAGAGAGAGAGAGAGAGGGGGCGCGAGAGAGAGAGAGAGAGGGGGCGCGAGAGAGAGAGAGAGAGGGGGCGCGAGAGAGAGAGAGAGAGGGGGCGCGAGAGAGAGAGAGAGAGGGGGCGCGAGAGAGAGAGAGAGAGGGGGCGCGAGAGAGAGAGAGAGAGGGGGCGCGAGAGAGAGAGAGAGAGGGGGCGCGAGAGAGAGAGAGAGAGGGGGCGCGAGAGAGAGAGAGAGAGGGGGCCGAGAGAGAGAGAGAGGGGGCGCGAGAGAGAGAGAGAGGGGGCGCGAGAGAGAGAGAGAGAGGGGGCGCGAGAGAGAGAGAGAGGGGGCGCGAGAGAGAGAGAGAGGGGGCGCGAGAGAGAGAGAGAGGGGGCGCGAGAGAGAGAGGGAGGGGCGCGAGAGAGAGAGAGAGGGGGCGCGAGAGAGAGAGGGGGCGCGAGAGAGAGAGGGAGGGGCGCGAGAGAGAGAGGGAGGGGGCGCGAGAGAGAGAGGGAGGGGGCGCGAGAGAGAGAGG